>NC_066845.1:25048170-25319826 GCF_001640805.2 Lates calcarifer
TATTCTTAGCTGATGCTAGTCGACACTTTCACTGGTTAAATGACGAATGTCGCCAGCAGCTGTCACTAATTAATGCTAATTCCAGGAATAACTTGATGACAGACCAAAATTAAATTTGTCTGTTTTGTGGTTGAAGTTCTTTGCACAAGCTGGTGGATGTGTTCGGGCAGAAATCATATGAGAGGGAAGAAGCTCCTCTCTGTAACACGGCTGTACAATCACAATCAGTGTCTCTGTAGTGCCAGTTCCAGTTGTGTTCTCCCAGTTAATCTTTCATATCATATCATATCATAGCCAACAAAACTTTGGGGCATTCATTAATGAATACATTCCACATAACCACCTACAAACTTCACTGCATAGGTTTAATACACTGACTGAGAACGCTCTTTTTACCAAAATATACAAAGAGATAGTCTCATTTTCTGCGTTTGTATCGAGAACCGGAGAGAGAGCGCAGACAAAACGATGATTTAGACTTTTTCATCAGTAACTATAAACCAGTTTGTCCTGAGAAAAATGATCAATTTTACACTGTGCAAAACAAAAACACTGTGTGTTACAAGCCAAAAGTCTCACATCTGAAAAATCTGCTACAACACTGCATGTGCAATTACAGAAACTGGGGTAAAAATAATTAACTGATATTAATATTACCTGGAATTTAGCTCAGGAACATTTTTAATGTTCTTACAAATTTGTGATGGTTTCAAATTTGGAAAAGGTTTAGAATTCAAGTTGACTTGGAGGCCATTTAACTGTGGTATTAACATGCAATATATATGAGGTTAGGTAATCTCAGTGAAAGACAGACGCTGTAAATGCATGTGGACTGAAATCAGAATGCTATTAGATCTTAACGAAGTCTCCAGAAACAGCCAGTGGACTCTGAGTTTGGATTATTGTGTCCAAATAAATCACAGTATTTTTGGTGTTTTTACATGTAGCTAGTGAGGGCAGATGTTTCATTATCAAGTCATTAATATGAAATAACTTCTAAAACGTGGCAACATCCAGGTCAAACAGCAGCATGTTATTTATTATCTGCTGCACCAGCTGGTCCTAAACTGGCGTATGTGTTGATCTATGTGCTGTGCGGTGGGATGTGGTGGCGAGCTTAAGCCTGGCAGGATGTGTGTCTCTGGACAGAGCTCGCAGGGGAGAGCTCCAAATTTACACACCCGTCCAAAATCACAAAGTGCAAGGAAGGCAATTGGCTTGACAGCGAATGTAATAGAGACTGCAAAACCTCGTTGCCCGAGGGCCCTCGCCAGAGCAGCAGCCGAGGAGAGTGGCGGGGGTTTGGCTCGCTAAAAATGAGCCTGGGATCAGCTTTGTGAGGCTTCTCATGTCAGTCACATCCACAATCTTATTTTCGCTAAGCATCTGGAGGTTGGATCCGCAGTGAAATGTATTCACTGTGCGTGTTCGTGGCACTGGTTTTACTTGGCACAGCAAGTGATGGCTCACTTTTAATATAGAGTAGAGAGTTAGAGAGCGGAGAATTCTTGAGGCAGACTGTAAAAACGTAGCAGCACAATGGACAATGAGCATGGCTGTGGTTTGGACTGTGGGGAGATCGCGGGGAGCCTGATGGAAACCTCGCAGCGCTGCCGTGAGCACGCGAGGTCAGGACATATGCTGACATGGACTTCTGGGCCCGAGCCAGAGCCGGAGCAGACAGGAAACGGAGGCCTCACGTCTCCGCAGCAGTGCTCCCCTTCTCCTCTTTGTCTCCGACTTCAGATCAAATGTTAGTCTTATCCGAGATAAAGTGCAGCACTATCAGGTCTGCTAACTGGGATGTATTTAGTTTGAATTAACACAACACAAACTGCAAAATCTAGCAGAAGTCCCGTGGTACTGATATGACACTGTGCTACATCTCTACATTGTCAGCTCACTTCTTGAACACTGAATATTCATTTTCTTTTGCAGGGTTTGAACCCACAAGCCTGAACCCACTTATTAAATCATTTCAGGTCCTTATCAGGTCAGATTAGATTCAGCTTTCCACATTTTATGTGGCCAAAGTTACAACACTCGACGTCTGAAAACCAAAGATGAGTTTTGCCAGATAAACACATATAATCTACCTGAATGTTTTTGTCTTTGCTTGGACTGGGGAAGTTTGATGACAGGGTAAGACCTAGCTTAACAAATCTGGGTATTTTACCAGCTTGAAATTTGACCCAAAATTGAAACAGGAAATCAGAACCCAGCCCTGTTCTTTTGCAGCTATTTGTTGATTCTGACTACCCATTCTGTTTCTCCCTTTATCCCACAACTGACTAAGCATCCCATTCATTCAAGTTTCCTTTTTTCAATCACGTATTGAATTTCACTTATGTCTGATGAGAGCACCAGGTCTTTTGTTTGGTCTTTTTGTGATGTGCTGGCAAAGCCCCCCACCTCCTTTCACAGCTGAGCTGTCAGGAGGAGCGTGTTGTCCTTAAGAATGAGACAGGGCAACAACAGGGCAACATCTGATTAGCATTCACAGCACTATCTCCACTCCCTTGGTATTTTATTACCACAGGTGCAGGGGCATTCATTGATCAGATGCACGCTACAGGCGAGGTTAGGCCTTAATTGAAAACAGCTCTATTTATACACCTGCAGGCACTAAAGGTCTCCAAGAGCGCACAGGGAGGTTAAAAAGAAGAGAAAGGAAGGGAAAAAACACAGAGCGGTGACAGAACAGTGAAAAAAGACATGCCTCAGGAGACGTAGGTTGAAGCCTACAGAGAAGGCAAAAGGCATTCCCAAAACAGCAGGGCTACCCAGTGCCATGAGAGGATAAATATGTAAGTGCAAATGTCTTTAGGGAAATACAGGATTTTGAAACAATGATTTCCATTTGTTGTACCAAAAAAGAGGCACAAATAAATGCAAATCCAAACGCGTGGTTATTCCTAACATCACTTTGTTAATTTGGAAGGATGGATGGATGTTTTTTTTCCTTCTTTTCAAGCCAAAGAAAGACTACATTTAGTTTGTTTACTGTACAGCTGCCAGCTTTTGTGGCCGCAGTCGTTTTTCAGAACACTGTACTGATTGTGCTCGGCCACTTTGCAGGTGGTACACTGCATCCTGGGGCCCATGTTTTCACAGTGTGACCATAACAGGAGGTCAGGGGGTCAGTTTGGTGGAAGTCCAATCAGAAAACCACAGAGGAAAGAGTAATCTGCATTTAGACAGAGAGGGGGACGCAGCTCATACTGACCACTTTTGATGGAAAACGTCTGCAACTGCTGTGCAGTTTTTTCTCTGTCTTGTCAAGGACTTTTGCAAGATGTCAGATTTTCAAGTGTGGGAAAGTAATTAAAGCTGTTAATCAGCTCAAAAACCACACACACACACACACACATATATATATATATATACATATATATATATGTCAGCTTATAGTCACCTACAGGTGGTTAGCATTGGAGCGATAATCACAGCAGGTGAAACGTGAATCATGACTGATAAAAGTGTAAGAAAGCCTCAAAGACAGCAGATGTATCAGATGATTATCTAAGCGTTACATTAAATATTTAAAAAATTACATTCATTTGCTATAAGCTATCATTTACCTAGAACAGGATCCCATCCAATATAAAGTGTTTTCCTTTTGAAATAGCATAACACCGCCGGTTAATTACCTTGGAGACGATTCAAAAATCACTCGCGGTCCGGCCAGCTCAGAACAACAGACTGTAAAACTGTTATGAGTGATGTCTTTCCCAGCAACGTCCAATTATTAACAGAGCATTTTCATCTGTCTACTGCAGAGCTCTGATGAAAAACAAGCCACTCAATAATTGATAATGGCAAAAATTGCGTACAAGTGAGCCAACAGAGGCTATTTTTGAAACTATTTTGTATTCGAACCAAACAGCTCATTTATTCTGTCTGTGTTTCTCAAACAGGTGTTTTAGTATTCAAAAGGAAAATCATTAGAATGAACTGGGCAGATGGGAAGCAACTAGTGTTTTAGACCTGGCACAAAGCAGCTCGTCTCATTGTTTCAGAGTCATGTTTATGAATGGCTCCTGTCAAATTCAATTTAAAAGGCAAACGGGAAACAACTCTGCTCCGTTTTTACTCCTGTGGTGTTGACAATCATTCAACACATGGGCTTGGTTACAACGAAGATGCATTTATTGCACACAAGTAGATCCAAGTGTGACTTTGCTAGGGTTGTGAGAAAATATTAAAAGAATATTCCACTGAAAATGTATCTTATTCACCACCTGCAGGCTCGAAGAGGAAAACTGGAATGGATTCACGGCTAATTAATTCGAGAGTCAATTTTTTTGTGTGTTTTGTATGTGGACATTTGACAGCAGAAGCCAAGGTTCTCTTTTGTAAAATGTTGTCTTATATAAAGCATCAATGCAGGACAAATACAGTACTTTAAAAATATTATTACTGACATTTAGCTGATTTATTTCGCTGAGACTCTGAGTGTTTTGTAACTGCAGCTCCTCTCTAAAAGGAGCAAACAACAAACATTTCAGAGCTACCTTTCAAACCCACACTGGATGAGGATTCGATACTCAAAAGGCGGATTTTCCAAAGAGTCTTCCTTTGAAATCAGTCTGACTGGATGTTGTCAACATGGTCTATCTAATCCTGTATTCCAAACAACGTCAGGACACATACAAACACAATTTAGGGCCGCAGCCTCTCCACACGGATGTAGATCTTGGAAACGGAACAGACTACTGTGTATATAACATCCCAGTGTTCCCGCACAACATTTCCCTGGATCCTGCTGGGACAAGATGAAAGGCTTTGTGGCCTAATATCACTGTAACTGCAGGTGTGGAGGCTCCCATTTCACCAGTGTCACTGATGTTCACAGAGGTTTGAGGGGAGGGGGGGGACAACGGCGAGACATCTGCACATTTGGATAAGCATCTGAGGGTTCAATCAAATGCAACACCTCACAGGTAAATGTTTGGATACTCCAAAGCCTGTGTGTGTGTGTGTGTGTGTGTGTGTGTGTGTGTGTGTGTGTGTGTGGTGAATGGTCTTATTTTATGTCTGTCCTGGCTTGTCATCAAAGGAGATACCACAACCACATGGCTTTATCAAGAATGAGAACAAAATCTGTGTGATCACTTTCCTCGGGAGGGGCAGTTTACAGAGGACTCCGGTTTGTAGCTTTGTCATTCAGCTTGTTTATATTAACCATTCTGATCTGACTTTAGACAGACGCACAGATCCTCCTCAAATAAAAGCTTTGTTCATGCAGGACGTGAACGTGATGAATCCTGTGCTTTGCTGCTTTCTTTGTCATTAATGATAATAAACTGAAGAATCTTTGGAATCAAACAAACATGGAACCTGAAGGCATCACAGCAGGCTCTATGAAATTAGAAACTGTATTTTATCACTTTTTATAGACGAAACAATCAACTAATTAATTAAGGAAACAATCAACAGATTAATAGATAATGAAAATACTCAGATGTTAGCTGTAAGCTAGCAATGGACGCATGTCTCTCTCCTTTTTTCTCTTGTGTCTGTACATTTATGAAACAGATTCATGAAGCTGTGGGACATTTACACACTTGAATTTGCATCTTTCCATTGATTCTGTGCACGATCACGCCTTAAATTAAGCTCCACTGAGACAAAATGACAGTTCAGTGTCAAAAAATAAAGCCTCCTGGACTCACTGGGCTCTGTTTTAATTAAAGCTCATGGAGCAGGTGCATTTAGGGCGTGTCCAAATCCACTTTTGCTGGTTTAACAAGGGAAAAAAGGTCACAGTGTCAGGTGCATGATTCAGAGGGTCTGTACTTGGTCTCTTAATTCCATTCCCTTTAAAAGCCAGGTGTGCTTGCACCTTGGCAGATTGTTATTTTAAAGACAGATTTACCTTTGCTGCAACACAACGTAACAGCATTTGACAATACACTGCACTGGACCATCAAACACATGTTAGTGCACTTTCCTGGTGGAATAACTAAGAACAGGAACATATGTAGCAAGAGCAACTGTCAAGACAGGGAATACAATTATTGTCTTTGTGATGACAACACACCCACACAAACTGAGCCGCTGGAGAAAAACACACAGCTGTTTTTATACCTACTACTTTTTACCTTATGTGGCAACAATAACAACAATTTCAAATCAGACTCCACTGGGACCTCCTGCCCCCCTTACACAGAGAGGTCAGAGGTCAGGATCAGCTACAGCAGCAGTCATGAAGCTAGCTGTTAGCAACAATAGTCTGTCAATAACAGTGGATCAAAGTTCACCCTGCACCCGTGTCTAAACTTTTTTTGATGATGACAAATTTAACATCATGCAAAAAAAAAAAACCTGGTTTGTACCTGATGCACAGCTTCCACCACAACAAACTAATTGTGGGGGAAAGACTGAGGATCACTCATCTAAAATATCATTCTTTCACACTGAAAGAGAAGTCAACACCATGAACCACAGAAAACTAACACAGAGGGGCTGAAACCAGAAGAGTAACTTTTCTTCTCCCAGCCACAGTGACTGATTGATTCCAAAATCCACCGACCACATTCAGACTTTAAAACAGCCAAACTTCATTTTCACAATATAACAGAGCCTTCTGATATTCTAGCATCTGACTGGTGGTTGGTGTGAATTTGTCTCCCAGACCACACCTCAGTGAGCACGGTGGGTTTGGTGAGAAGTTCACTCACATTGGCCGGCTCCTGTTGAACAAAGTGTTGCTCTTCGTAGCCTCTGCCGCCTGCGCAGCTGCTTTCTTCTCCTCAAATTCCTCCCTGCTCAGGACCGTGCCCTTGTGGCCGTGCTCCACCAGCTCACGAGCCAACTCCCTGCTCTGCGAGAGACAAGGAAAGAAGAGGAGTCAGTCAAGGAGAGGAGACACGGCCTGCAGTCAGGGCTGGACACTGTCAGATGTTGTCTGTCTTGAATTTTGGCGAGGCCAGCTGTCAGTGTTTTTGTTCCCCGCTCTTCTTCACTGCTTTGAGTACAACTCATATTTTCATTATTATTTAACTTCAGTTTGCATGTTTAACCGGCCACACAGCCCAAAACCTAAAGATACTCAATTTACAATGATATAACAGATAAAACCAGCAGTTGCTCACAGTTCAGAAGCCACAACCTGAGAACATTTGGTATTTTTGCTTGACAAATAACTTGATTCCCTAATTGATGCATCAGCAGCTACTTAGGATAAAGCATGAAACCACTTTCTACAACGTCCTGGATCTGAGTCCAGCTCTTTAATCACCACTGAGTACTGACAAATGAAATCACAAACTTTGTCAGCCACTAAAATTTAGTTTAAAATGATTTTACTTCCCTCCCAAAATATGGAAGCAATGACCTTCTCTGCAACTCTACAGGCTTCAGATACAGTTAGATTTAGTGTGGTTTCATGCATATGCACAAGGCCATTCATGGTCTAAGTGTGTGTGTGTGTGTGTGTGTTAGTGCCTCTGCAGGGACTGTTAGCTACATTATTCCAATCACCATTTGCAGACCCGGCGTCATTAAAGCAAAGCCATAAAGTCATCATCTAAAAACCAAATCTTGCTGTCAAATCCTGTGGCTTGTCAGATCAAAGCTTCTGCCACATGTCCTCCTACCCAAAAATCCTAGCAGCCGGGCCTGCGTCCGCACCCGAGAGGAAAAGTTATATTTTCCTCCAACTTTGATGTGGCTCACCAGAAATGAGTCTCAGACATTTGCCGGTCCTAAAATTGGCCTGAAAATCATTGTCTTCATTTTCAAGGCTCATTGAATAAGTCTATTTGAATGAACTGCGTCTTACAGTCCACACACCAGGACTTGGACTAATACTCCAGAGCATCTATGGCCAAGGCCGCAGTGACTTTGTAATAAAGCCTATGAACTACCTCAGATTCCTGAGCTCACAGTCATAGTTTGTGACAAGTCCTACATCACGTAATCTGGGAAAAATAGGTTTATAATTGGCTGATTTATCAGAATGTGGGCCTTATCAGCATGACTGCACAGGTTAGATGACCTGGGCTGACTGCGCTCTGTCACAACACAGGGGTGATTGAGTTTGATCGTGATTGACTGCAGCTGATTATCAGGTCAGATAGGACTTGTTCTCTTCTCTGTGTGGACCCAGGTGTTCAAACAAAGTGGCCATGGCAGCAGCTAAATATATCGTTAACAAGTGTGCCATCTGCTGGACAAACGCAGGAGTGCCCATTTCTGATGAGCAGGTTCATTTAAAGGCTGTAATCAGCTTTTGGTGTGCGAGACAAAATAAATTCAAACCCCAAAACCTGCAGAGATCTACATCAAAATGTTCATCTGCTGATATGAAGATTTAAATCCCAAAAGTATAAGTTTTGGTAATAATGGTGAAATCATTTCAGATAATGACACATTTAGCAAAAGTGAGACATCTGAATGATTGAAACTAGATCATTTAAAATTCTTTTTAATACAAACAAACTATTTTAGAAGCTCTTCAGGGCCTTGAGTTCTCAATGTCTTATAATAAATTTGGGGTTTTCAGTCCTAATGGTCACACTAAAGTAATTGTGATTAGGAGCAGAGTCTGTCAAAGTAGGTGTAGTATTTCTCAACTGACTTGGTGTGTTTTGCTTTTTTTTTTCAAACAAAAGACAAAGGATCGGAATAAAGATGTTTGTTGTCTCTGCTGCTTTGACACTGTATATCTGAGTGAAGGGTGCTAATATGTGCAATATGAATTTATCTACTTTCTAATCAGTTTAACCTCGATTACGAAACCTGTGTGTGACTGCCACCTAGCGTCCATCCATTAGTACTACACCGACAAAACGTACCCCCATGGCAAAGTCCGCTTTAATACAACTCCATATACCCTGCTTGAATGCAGCAAGAGTGCGTGTTTGTTAATGAAAACTGTCGTGGAAACAACAAGAGACAACGAGAATAATATTTTATAAAAGGGCTCATTTGCTGTGGTCACTTACTCGTTGTTTGAGTACAAAGACTAACTTAGCCAAACTCCATTCAAAATTTCGGCAAGTAAGATAAATTGCCCACACACAAGAGCGTGATAAGTCGTAAAATGTCCATTAAAGTCGTTTAGCAGTTGTAAGGATACTGTGTCCAATACGGCAGAAACTACAATTGAAAATTCAACTTGTAAAATTAGTTTTCTTGCTCCACAATCTTCTTTCCCGCGAGCGGTGTTAGCTAACTGCGCCTGCTGTCTTGCCAGCAACCTGTCTGAATCAAGCTATGTTGTATTGCTAACATGAGCCGGTTGGAGGATTTGGTACATGCCGAATTGAAGAAGGGGTGTTGGTAATTTTGAAAAGTTAAACGCTGCGTTCTAACACCGAGGACTGTTGCAAATCGACAAAGACAACCTTAAATTGATAGCTTAGTGAATGCGGTTCTGACGCGGTGGGCGAAACAGAACGGAACCGTGTTTAAATACGCTACATGAAGGGTTAGATACAGTAGTTGGTACCGGTTTCACTCACTTTTAAGTAAAATACATCCATTGGCGTGACTTTGGAGTCCAGATAATCGTCGTAGGTTTTAAACTGGATTATGGAGTCGTGAAAACGAGCGGCTGTGCTGTACTCCATGTTCTCGGCGTGTGTGTGTACTAGGCAGCTATGGCAACCGCCATACCTGCATGTCACGCGGTTTGGCGGCTCATCACAGGAAGTCAGGAAGTCAACATGCGCACGACCCCGAGGTGACCCCAGCAAGCAAATATTAAGCATCTGCAGCCAAAGAAACACATGTAAAATGGAAACGAGCTGGTGTTCAGTCTGTGGTGTGTAAGTGTCATTTGCCAGTAAAATCAAGAGAGTCTTATTTGTTAGAGAGTCTTATTTGTTAGAATACATTTTGCATTAACTAACTGAACTTTTCATCAGGTCCATGAAGAAGTCTGCTTTGGACGTCTAGGTCCAGAAACAAAGACGGCCCAACGCCCTGTATATCTGCATGTATTTATACCTGAAAAACATCAGATAATATTGGGTCTACACCTGGAATAATGAATGAGATGACAGAGTAATGAAGTCAGTCCCTTTTGGCTCCTTTCCTGACTATAAAACACAGAATAACATGTTCAGTGGGAATGTTCTCGGCTCCATTTACAGACATCCTGTGACTCTCTGTCACCATCGTCTTTTATCATCATTTTAGTTTCATTTTCTCATTCAGCGTAACTTTTAACAGCTCTGCACTGACGTCCTCGGAAAGTGAGGTAATGATTTAAAAAATACTGGGATGTATCTGCTCTCATGTAGGTAGCTTATAGCCAGTCTGAGCACATGTAGACACAGGGAAGACAAAGGACAGGCAGATTGCTTAGATATTAATGAGGGAACCTGCTCCTTCATGACAAACTCTAAATAAACACTGTCACGCAAGCTTTGTCTCATTTCTAAGGTCACTGAGTGTTTTTCTTACCTAGAAACAAAGACCTTCTTCATTATTTAACAGCAATATGAATAATAAACTCAAAACTTCTCTTGTTCTTTTTCTGTGTTCAACAATCCTCTTCACAGCGATTACTCTTCCTCTTTTTCCTCTTCTGATTTATGTCACCTGACTTTCCAGCGAATGATTATCAAACAGTTCATCTCTATTGTCAGTGGGATTCATTTTTTAATGTTGTCTTTACTACAGAGAATGATTAGTAATAACTAGCATCATTTCAAAGATAAATGTGCGTCCACATGACATCAGCTGTGTTTCCTGGTAAGTAAATCTGGATTACTGTGCCAGACTACAGAATAATGTAATATAGATCATCTACATTTACTCATTGGACCCAAAGGGACTCACCAGTGAGGGACAACACTGAAGCTTCAGGACAGTAGGAGAGCGTTCTCCTCTCACTGTATTAACTCTGATTAAGGATTGTATTCCATGGTGCATCGTTCCCTACAGCAGGATTTGAACCCGGGACCTCTCACACCCCTAGACCAACGAGCCACTAATGTGATGGAATCTCATTGCTTTGAGTCTGATCTCTTGCTAATAAGCATCGATTTTTATTTAAGCAAAGGGCTCGTCCGGGATTTGAACCCGGGACCTCTCGCACCCAAAGCGAGAATCATACCCCTAGACCAACGAGCCACCTACACTCAGTCAGACAGCCAGAGAACAGGCAGAGAACAGGCAGAGCAGTGGGTACAGCTTTCATACATGTGGATTAGCTCCACACAGAATGGAAATGTATATGTGTTAGACCGTCTCAGGTCTCAGAGACACGAGGGAGGCCATGGCTGAGTGAACGCAGGATGTATGGCCTCTCAGGAAGTGATTACTCCTCCGCTGTGGCTCTGGCCTCATGTTGATTGGGCTTCCATTAAGCCAATGTTTGGGGTTAGTTCATCAAAAAACTGATCCTGACACAGTCTAATTAGTCAAAGTAGAAGCATTGCTCTTTTATCTTCTTTAATCAGTGGCTCAACAGGCAACATCGAGTTTGATAAAGCTAATTATGCACCAGTCACCCAGGCTTTAACTTCTACAGCTGTACTTATACAAACACACACTGAAGCAGCTGCTCTGGCTGTATACATTTCTGTCCACTTTGGCTGCATTATGTGCTGCTGTAAGAACGGAGGATAAAAGAAAAATCCTCTTTGTGACACTAAATGTTAATGAGGCTAAATGTTGAATCATTGGAGTCAGAGGAGGAGGAATCCCACTCTTTATATCTGGAAAGAAGATGGAGAGCACTGGTGACTAATGAGCGCTGAGGCCTGTTTTGGACTTAAGTAAAAACTGTCATGACCTCAGAGGGTTTGGAGAACATCAGCCAGCACAGTCCTGTCACCACACACACACACACACACACACACCTGTCTTTCATTAGTCGACCACAGTGACCCTGGACTGATTCCTTCTCAAGCAGATAAACAGTGACAGGTCAAACCTGATCAGATTTACAGTCTCAGGTTATAACCACCTGCTGCATTTCACCTAACCTCATATAAAACATAATGCATGTGAATATCTGCTGATATATTTATTTGTAATAATCATATAAAACTCTTCTTCATACATAAGTTTTTATTCTTAAAAAATTCTGGTACAAAAAATATTTCTTTGGGATGTGAATGAAGACCACACAACATGACGACGACACAGAGGATCATTAAAAAACTAACTAACAGCATCGAGATATCTACAGTCCCTCAGGACCTCTGTCAACTGATAACCTGCAAAAATAGATCCAACTGCTACAGGCTCCTGCTGAACACTGGCTGCCATTGGCCACAGTCTGTTCCACTGTATTAACCTGTGTATTAACCTGACAGAAGAGAGGTATATCACTCGTTTTTAATGCTTTGTCTTCCCCTGTAAGAAGACGACTTTTTGTGATGATCTAGAAAATATAAGTACAGATATGTTAGATTCTAACATTTTTTATTATAATAATAGCATTTCATGATTATTTTGCAGCAATCTGTGCAACCCTTACCAATGAGACCAGATCCTGGCCCTTGCAGGTTTTTAACAACCTGACCCCACATCCAGATGTCAGGTTCCGTTGTACTGTCAAATCCGAGACCTAAACCTGAGAGTACTTTTGCATTATTTTCTCCATTACTGGCTGAAAGCTCTGCCAGGCTAATGCAACACACTGGCAACACCCTGTCTCTCACTGATGGCTCACATGAAAGCAGATTATTAGCACAGTCAGAGGGAAATATCTAAAGAAATACATGTGAAAATGACCAGGCCTGAACCCTGTACGAGCAACAACACGGCAGAACAGAACCACATCTGTAAATCACTAGGATTACACTGTTGTATGAAAAGATTTGTATTCAAAGATGTACAGTGTCAGTGCACCATAACACTGTGATCTTAACCATAAAAAATATCTGAACTCAGGTTTCTTCTGATTGTAAATGCAAAGTTGACAGATGTTTCATACTGTTACTCTTGGTCTTTGTCTTGTTAGGTATTTGGACCATTTTCCCAAAGGTTAATACACAGGTTTGAACGCCTCTGCTAAATGCACCCGAGCTCAAGTACGTCACACAGTTAAATGAAAGACAGCATGAATATCTGGTTCAGGCTCTCAGGAAGGTCATTCAGTCGTCTTCACAACCAAACCCAGTCTTCCTCCCCTGAGATGTTTGTATGATCCCACACCACCATTCCACGGCTGCCTGCCATCTGATACACCTACAGCCTGAACCTTCCCCAAAACACTGCTCCGTTCTTTCTCGGCGTCTTTATCCCCGTGGTGACGGAGGTGTGTGCTGCTCCTGGGAGGAATGCCGCGAGGTCGTGACTCTGGATTTTTCAGAGGGGACAGCCGGTCGCTAAAATGATAGTTTTGATGGACAGTTTGCTCCTTGATCCCTCACAGCTGTCCAGGAGGAGGGGGGAGTCTCTGGAGAGCCAGGTTTCATTTTCATGTTGATTATCACAAATCTGGTGTTAGTGAAGGGACAGTTGGTCGGTGTGTATGTTTAGGAAGGAGACAGGAGCCTCATGTCTCTGAAGAGGCTGGTAAACATGTCGTAGAGTCAAATTTACCTTTTAACCAACAGGGAGAACACACATATCTGTGATATAATTAGCGTGTAATGTTAATAAGCTGTTGTTTGTTTACTATCACCTACATGGTGGAGTGTCATTAGATGTTATAACATGGTTGGACCTGATGTCTGTGCTGCTATTGAGTTTCATTGCTCTGAGAAGCTACTTGTTACTTTCCTGATTTTAGATCTATTTCAATGATCTTACTTACTTTTATCTAAATTGTCTTCTTTTAAATTAACATTTTTTGAGCCGTATAATTGTGATATATAACAAAATTAAATTCATTAATAAGTCTGTTCAAACCAGAGCTGTCGCACACGACACAACTCACCTCTGAAATAACACTAACTTAAATCTGTGTCATCCCATTTGACTTTGCTGCATAATTTCATCTCTCATGGGACTGTACAAAACCTGTTTCACTTTTTAAAAACAAAAAAAAAACAACCCCAGCATTATTATTTACTAATTAGAATTAGATTTTAAAAAATTTGCCTCCCCTGCCGTGTCTTTACTGACATCTACTGTAAAATGAAGGTGAGGGCTGAGACCTTATAAAAGATCATGCTCTCTTTTCTAGAGTTAATGTTCAATCATTAATAATTATCAAAATCCAAACTGACATATTGCTTCATTAATAGCTACTGGTTGATTATGAGGAAAATTAACCTCTGATACAAACACGTTTGTTGTTCTGCTGCAAAACACGTTCGTGACCGATGGTGCCATAAATTTGTCTAATTCCAAATTCTGAGATATTTTTTAAATCACAAGGAATTACAGCAACTAAATATGAATCTGGGGTTAGAAAATCTTCTGTAAAGTTCAGACTACCTTCTTTTAAAGTTAGTCTGCACTTACCCTATAATTTTAGGACAGTTCCTCACTGACAAACAAATAATGGAGGACATTACATGGTCCATTGAGGATATTTCATTCAGCTAGCAGAACAACATGGATGACCTTTCAATCTTTGATGCATAAATCAGAAATAACTTCAAGTAAGTTTCACTCAGAATATAAAGACAGTTAACAGCATCAGGTTCAACAGGACTGGGTCACTGCTGAAGCTCACCATGTACACAACTGATGACACAGGACAGAGTGGAAAGGCAACTCCCAACTTTGATCACAGCTTCAGAAAAGAAACGCTCAGTAGTTGTACCTGGCAGCCCTTTAAGGTTTTTCACACCCTTCATAGATACCCGGAATGCTTTGAATGTGATAAATGACCATTGTCAGTTTTCTGGGCACGTCCATTACTTATCTGTCCAATGTCTATGACCCTTGTCTCCCCCAGACAGAGACAAACCATGTGATATCTATCCAAACCGGTACTTGGGCCAGTACTTGACTTGACGTCTCGGTGCTGTTCCCGCATGGACGTTGGCCTTCGCCACGGGGGGTTTGGGCGGTGCTGGCGGCGGAGATTTCCTCCTCTCTTTGCTCCTGTCTGTGATGGTGAAGCCTCGCTCGCTCTTGTCGTGCAGGCTGACCCTCGGCAAGAAGTGGGTGGAGACGTGCTGGGATTTGACCCGCGGGCTGGAGCCCATTTTAGCTTTCCCTCTCTTATTGAGGGCCACAAACCACTCGCGACCAGTCCTGTGGTTCCTGTGGATTACTGAGGCGTAAGTGTTGTAGCTGTTCTCCTGGAAACGTTCCCTGAACTTACAGTCGTCTGTGAACCATTCCTACAAAAGAAGAGAGAGATAATGAATTAACAGGTGTTACCTCTTAACTTTTTCTCTCTAATGGAACTACAAAACACTGTAGCTCCCTGGCTTCCATCAGTCACTCAGACTATTTGTGATTAATTCTTAATTAACAAACTCTGTCCACATGTCTACGAGGCTCAGCTGCAGAACACGTGGGAGCTGTTTGCACGCCACCATGTAACCTAAGCCTTTGTTCCTCTGGTTAGCAGCTTCTTAGATACTTGTCTTTAAGTCAGAGAGAGAGAAAACTTAATGGCTCCTATTCCTTTACAAAGAAGCTTCCACCAACAAGCATCTGGAAGACGACCTCTGCCAGATCCTCCCCACTGACCCAGTTTTATTTCCTTGTTAATACTGATCTGACACAAGGGCTCAAACACACTCATACACATTTACTGCTACTGTGAGAAACCTCCTGTGATCGTCGAGGTCAACTGTCCTTACTGTGAGATGTGAGAAGCCAAGTTAGGTTTTCTCACACAACAGCAGATTGGGGAGGGCTAGAAAAGGAGAACCAAAAAAAGAGGTTGATTTTAAATCTATTATGCAGTGACCAAAGTTGAAGGAATTTCTGATGATACAGAGCTGGCTCACACAGTATATGTAATCACAACAGCATTCAGGATGGGAAAATGTTGAACAACCTACAATTGCTTCCTAACCAGCCCAACTGCAGGGCAACATAATATCATCTGATTGGGATCTGATTGGGCGAGCTCCAGAGTAACTGAGGCGAGCTTGTGGAGGGGGGGGCGGGGTTCATCTAAATGACTTTCCTTATCACGGAGACGCTTTGACTGACAGCAGCAGAGTCTCTGTACTGGTCAGAAACTCATTATGGCTGATGTATGAACTTCATCTACAAAGAACTGACAAACAGGCTGTTGGTGGTTCTGTTTGTTCTGAGAGTGATGGATTAATAACGGTTTTTACTTCACTAAAAGTCTGTTCAACAGATCGTTCTGGCGTGTCAGTGGTTTTTGGCTCTAACAGTGTTAATATAATGGCACAGCAGGCTTCCTGAACACAATCTGACACAGACAGATGTCAGCATGATGTTAAATTATGTCTTATTCTGACTAATTTAGACCTACGTGTCTCTCTGAAGTCAGTTCAATGTTCAGTAAACAAAGCTCTTTTTCCAGATCTTACATGATTTACAACACTGCCAATGGTTTTCAGTTTCTATGGTTTGCATTAAACTACAACTACAATTAGACTGCATACATGTTCTGCCGATGAATTAAATAAATGGGGATAACAATGGCTGCTTTCAGACAGTCCTACCTCAAAGGAATTTGTGTTGCTTTACTCATTTGTACCCATGAAAAGTGACAACAGTTGAGTTATGAATGATAAACAGAAGCTTGAGAGAGAAGCTCAAACCCTGTCTGTTTTTACACGTCTGCATGGACTGTCCACTTTTTGTAAAGTAACAAAACCTGAGGTGTTGGAGGACTGTATTTATTCAGCTCACAGGCTGAAACAGTTCTCAATGATGCACTGTTACATCCTTCCTGAAAATGTAAAGACACTACAGGCATATATGGTGTGTTACACCCATATCTCAAAATCTGAGATATGTAGATATTCAATGAATGTTCCTGTTTTGTACCTAAAAATAACTCGAGTGGGAAACTCTGACATGTACCCAGGGATGCCTGGTTCCTTGCTGCAGTATGACTTCCTTGTATAACCTCCTGCCATTCTGAAATAAAACAAACTGTTCTGCTTTGCTGAAGAGTGCAGCATAGCAGAAAATGATGCCATTACAGCGTTTGGTAAACATGCCAGTCACAAGAGAGAGCACTGCGGCCGCGGCAGAGAAGCACAAACGTTTTAAGTTATTCAAAGTGACCCACTGTTCCTTTTGGCTGTTGTTTTTAAAGATGATTAGAAAATTGTACAGAACTCCCAAGTCACTGCTATGGGTGGATTGACATGATTTAACAGAACGCTACATTTGAGCAACATACCAGCTCTGGTACCAGTCAGGGAATTATACATTTGGAAACAAATCCACTGGAGCATGTACGAACGCACTCACACACACACACACACACACACACACATATACAAGCATGCATACCAGGAAGAAGATTTGGCCCCTGCAGTGTTTCATAGGATTTAATAGCTGCAGCCAGATTCCAGAGATCTTATTGTTAAAATCATAATGCTTGTACAGCTGTTTAACCTGGCTCTTGCCCTGCTGGATTGGTCACACTCTTTTAAAGGGACCTTTCCCATGATCCCCGGGGTTAGCGGTATTGAGGGCAGAGGTGGAAAGTTACTGATGACTAACTTTTTCTCCTCTACTATTTCTTCATTAAATTTTCTTAAACCTGAGACAACGAACTGAACCACAACCAGCAACAACTCTGGCTCTGAACCTTTAGGGACACTGGCTGAAAAACGCTCTTCTAAACTCTCAGAGAGATCTTCTCAAGGAAACATTCTCTGAACGCAAACTGATGCTTGTTGAGAGCAGTGTGATATTTCACTGGATATATGGAAACCTTGACCTGCTGGTCGTATTAGATGAAATGTCAGGGGACCATCCAAAGTTAGTACGATTCATCCTCTGGGGACCATGGACATCTGTAGCAAATTACACAGCAATCCATCAAGTATTTGTTGAGATATGCTGCTCAACACTATAAATGTCAGTGATAAATAAATAATACATGTAAGTCTGCTGGGACCACAGTGTAACTCCACTTTTATATCCACTAAATTAAGGGATCAGGTTTGTCACAAACTGGATGACAAAGTGAAACATGTCATCATAGATGCATAATAAACTGTAGAAAATGACAAAATTAAAAAAATCAAACCCTTAATAAATCAGTATTTTCTGGAGCTATAGAAGTTTAAGTTGTGTATTTCTGTCTCTCTCTTTCTTTCTCTCTCCCTTGTCACTCACTGTTTGTTCAACTAATGCAGGTGACCCTTTCACCTTTCAAAAGATTATGTTTGTGATGGCCTGCTGAGCGCGTCATGCCGAGCACTGTGCATCTTTCTCCTCTGCCATTATTCAGCCAATAAACTGCCACTGTGAAAACATCTAAATATTAAACATGACAGACGACACAATGAGAAAAGGTTCAGAGTGTCACCTGACACCCCGCCGTGAAGCCCGAGCCTCCAAAAGGTTTACATCCACCCAAATCATCAAGGCAGTTCAACAGCACAGTGCAGCTGCAGCCACAGATTGGAGTTTTAGTTATACAAATATTTCTCCGAGGCAGAGCTGCTCCGGAGGCAAAAATAAGCTCCGACTGCGACAGTTGGAGCCAGAGAACCGGTCTCTGAGAGAGCAAGGCATGCAACTGGCAAAGCTGTACTGCAAAGACAGAACCCACATCTCTCTCTATACACATAAAAACTACAGTCTAATAGCTCATAGCCTGCTTTGAGCTGTTAGATGATCACAGCAGGCCATACCCCAGAGCAGGGGAGCTCCTGTAGTGTTGATCTGTAACTGAACCTGCCCTGTGATTACAAAGATAAATGATGGGTTATGCTAATGGAAGCTTTACAGCAAAATGTATTTTCTGTCCTTGACTGAGGGACTCATCGTTTTGTTAATAATGCTGCTGCCTGGATCGCTCCTGTCCCAGTGAACAGCTCTGCTCTAACAGCATCAGCTTGATTGTGTTGATTGAGGGAGTCGCACAGTCACGACAAAACCAGGCACATAAACACCAGATGTTCGACCTTTGAGTTGGTGCATAAGGAGTGGATGTGGAAAGTTGGACTTTCATTTATGACATTTCGACAGTTTGGAACAGGAAATGGGGGCAGATGACACAGGACTGCAGACACGCTGGACCACAAGAAAGAAAATCCCACTGACTCAGGCCCGGGTTATGCATGACAAACTTCCAGCAGGACAAAAACGATCAGGTCTCCAGTTTGAGGCAATGCCCGGCAGTGTGCTGTTTAGCTTTGTTCCCTTTTATTATCCATGTCTGTGTCGTTTCGGTTCATATGTAAATCTTGTTTGGGATGAGCTTTAACCCAGAGAACGTTTCTCATTTTCCTCTGTGCATATATAAGCTGGAATGACAACTGAATATGTATCTGCTGGTGGACAGCGCGCAGTCACAACAGTACATTTATAATAAGCCTCGGCTGAGAATTCACTTTGATGAAAGACGCCACATCACTCCCTGCTGACGTGGTTTCATGAAACAATACCGGGAGCTGAGGGGGCATAAATCGCCGTTGCTCAGCACGAACACCCGCAGCAGCTCACAGACTCTCTGGTTCTCCGATAGCTGTTTGCCCGGCTGATTGTTTACTCAACATATTGATTTTCACTTTGTGGCTCACTCCTCTGTATATTATCAGCCGTCCCAGATAGGCCTTAATCTGCTCTTCCCATTAACACATGCTAATAGGGAGCCGCTGCTATCTACACGCCTGCCAAGGCTCCCACAGATGACTCGTCAGTGGGGCTGGCCAGCCCGCTTACGGCAGCAAGGCCAAGCTGCTGTGGGCAGATTTGGGTTTACTGTGTGTTTGGGGGGATTTAAAAGTCTTCAAAACTGTGGCTAAAGATTACAGCAGTATGCCATGACATGCTGATGTCAGATTTGGGGATTTTTTTATGCAGCACAGATGCAGAGCTGCAGAAACTAATAAATAAAACAAATATAGCTGCACTAGGCCTGGTTTTGATGGAGGGATACACCAGCTTCGTGAGTGCAAATGAAGTTGGACTGCAGCAGAGAGGAGCAGCACTAAATGAGATGCAGATTCAGTATTTGGCCAAATTAAATTGCGGTGCTGGGTATGGACGTTGGCAGGAGGTCTGCTCAGCAAACAACAAATGGTCAATTAAAAGTCAGAAGGAAACAATATGAAAGTTTGAGAGTGGAAGTTCAGCATGTGTAAGAAAATAATCCAACCATGAGATGTAGATGAAAACTAACATAGTAAAACCATCAGTGTGCCTAAAACGTGATCTGAACACTCGGTTTATTCAGTTTTCACACAGCTACCTCGATCAACACCACAAATGCCTTTGTGGAGGTGCTGTCCAAGAGAGTAGTCAGCCACATTTATACGCTCAGTCCACTACACAGTGAGGAAAAGACAGTTCAGAGACATAAGTACCCAAATAACCAGTATTTTACAACCCAACTCAGCAGCTCTATGAGCATGTTAGCCTCTCTTAGCTTACTGTTTCAGTTTTACAGCATATTCTCTGCGGTTTAGTCTCAGTGTTCTTGTAGGAGGAAGCTGTTTTCAGCAAACAGGCTCTGACTGACAGCGACTGAAGCAGGTGAACATAGCGGAGCGTTACCAGCTGAAGAGCCAGACATATTTCTTAGGAGTTTGTGGAGACCAAACTGAAGAGTAAATACTGAACAGATTCATCATGAGGACACAAACACAACACCAATGAGATGATACTGCAGCTGGATGTTAGTAATAACAGCTGTATCAGGTGGTGATACATCAGGATGTGTGGCTACAACAAGATGCAAGATGCTAAAGAGCCATTACAGCTGCTGGACAACAACACTCCAGTTAACACTTGTTATCTACAAATATGTGCCACCTCAAAATAACACATAGTACCACTGCACAGTCAGCAGCACGTATGAGCTGAGAGTGAATTTCAGAGCACAGGTGACGACCAGGAGCAGTTTGTGAAGTGAGTGGGATACTTACAGTGGCGTGGAGCCGTCCTCTTTTATTCATGGCCAGGAATCTGTTACTGTAGACCCCTTTGATGCCGATGACCCCCTGAGAAACCGCAAAGAGCTCCAGGACACCTGGGAGGACAGACAACATGCTCTGATGATTGATGGCTTACAGAGTGTATTTTTACTACCCTTGTCATTTTCTGTATCGCGTCGCTTCTCCACCGCCTGGATAACAGAGTGGACGTGACCTGTTCTGCTGTCAGTTCAGTTATCTCGATCTTACAGTTCGTTCACTCACATCACTAGTTTAGAAACCTTTCCAGCTAACCAGAGCCAAGTTCATTAACAAAGAATGGCGAGCAAATTGGCAGCGATGCAAAAGAAACACAAGTTATTTCATCTGCATGTGGAATTACATTTTCTGCACGCTCACAGCAACATCCTCCAGTCTTCAAACTTAATTAATCTACCTAATTAATCATTTTTCATCATGATGTTTTATTGCAACGAATAAAAACTTTACTGACCAAACACAATATAACACTGTAGCTCAGGGACACAGTGTGGCTCTTACATCTTGGATGAAAACACAAAAGATACAGGGATAGTCTGCACTGTGTACAAAGACTCCTACATGCCTTGCTGGCTGTTAATGTTGTCTGCAAGCACTGATTTATCAGTGTGTAACTTTACACTGCTTGCAGGACTAACAGTAGCAGCCTAGAGTTCACAGAGGTAGGATTATGCTCTGAGAGTCTCCAGGTTGAACCACAGAACCACAGCTGATTGATATGAGGAAAAAGGAGTGAATCCACAGTGTGCTCTTTATCACGGCCCCTGGACCCCTGATGCTTCAGAGAGTCTGTTCAGTGGCCAGAGGAGGTACAGGACTGGCTGCACTGGGCAGGTTTTCACAAATACCACAACTCCCACAAGATTTAATCATGTGTACCATCCATATATGGCCATAACAGTCATACATCAGAGAAAAGTAACGTGGTAACTGAGATGGCGTGGTGAATAACGTGTTAGGAAGGGTCACGTCTCATAAACCAAATCAGTGCTGTTGTTGTTGATGTTTTTTTACATTTAACCAAAACCACAATCCTCCACAACTTTAACCCACTTGCCTAACTATGATATGATCAGTATAAACATTCTGTTCTGACAAAAACAGAATCTGTGCAGACTCACTTTTCTCCTAAAAACTATACTTTTTATGCAACATGAACGTTCCTCTTAGTCTGACGCTCGGGGTGGAGCTGACCCTGATCCTAACTCAGTCATGCAGGATAATAGGTTGTGCCAGAGTGGGTTCATTTGAAACAACAATCGTGTGACACAAAAACAGTCAACTGAAAGCCAAACAATCAGTTACATCTACTTGTTCTTCCACGCAGGATAACATACACTAATGGTTGCTCCACCTTTATCAAATGAAAGTAAAAAAAAAGTTTAACAGGCTGCATGTATGTCATCGTAAACAGGAGAGCAGTGATCCTACAGTCAGTGGGCTGTGTTTAACCTGCTATCTGATGCAACTGTGATGGTAAAACAATCTTCATATTACAAATCTAAGACACCCAGTCTCCTGCCCGTCTCCAGTGCTGTCATGCAGGATTCAAAACCACATGGCTGTCGCGATGAAATCCATGTAACCTGACAACTCTTCTAAAGGGGACCATGAAATGGAGGCACAAGTGCACTTTCACGGTGAGCTTCGGCTGTTTCGTCAGCAGATGAGCGATGAGGGATCTGATGGTGCAGTAAAAACTGAAAACCTGATTTATGACTTTAGTCTTCTGGCCTAGATAACACAGGACGAGATTCACATACACGACAGTTGTAACTTTTGGCATTTGAACAGTTTTTTTCATAAATGTTTCAGGTCAAAACTCATGACAAAAGTCCTAATTTACTCTGTTCTGGAAGCATCTTTAGGGGTTATTGTGTTTGAGCTGTAGTTTAGTCCAGATTTGAGCGTCAACATCTCTTTTTTTTTAACTTAAGAGACAGAGTTTTCAAATGGAGAGAAATGATCTTGTTATCGTGATATCAGTCATCTGCCTTAGTTTAAGACACTGTCACTCCCTGTACGATCTCGTCCTTATTCACAAGTTGTGTTTGAATTTCCCTGCTTTTTCTCAGTGAAAAATTAGCCAATAAATATTATACCTTAAGATTCCTGTTAAAATATTTCTTTGTGATGCGTTTTAATGAATATATATGGATGTACCATGATCAGACTTTTTTAAATGTTCAAATACAAGTACAGGTGTCAGCCTCAAAAGCCCACTATTCACAGGGTTATGCTTCTTAAAGAGGAAACCCTGTTTATATCAACCACCTGCACTGAAAAGTTCAGGTCTTCTTGAATCAAGTTATTTCAAATGAGCAAAATGAAGCACTTAATATCAACTTATTATTGCTCTTTATTTCTTTACCTGTGATTGATTTCAGTTTGGAAAAAGTCAAATCATTGAATGAGCAAAACAAACGATGTTTTCACTCGCTCTGAGTGAAACCCGTGTAAGTAATAGACAATGATAATGATTTCCAATTTTTTGAGCCGGATATTTTTTGCAGTGTATGGATGGAGTAGCGTTGTTGTGATGACAATCGCGCTGATGGGCAATCCAACACATCCTCATGTCTCACTGCTGCACCTGTTACTTCCACAAATAGTCTACCTGCCAACATCCCGGAGAGACACAAACAAGGCTCGTCAACCAGATGGCCGCTGCTCAGATATTTCGCAGGGTCAGGCAGCCTAAGTTTAGGTGCGCGGTCCTTACGCTCTCCCTGTGTAAATCATTATCGTTACAACTTCCACGGATGACATTTAAAATAGATACAGCTGCAAACAGAAGATCGATTAGAGCAAATGCTGGAATCTCGATCCAAGTGCGCATTCTCAGCGGGACGCACCGGATTCATCTGCGCGTCAGACGTTTATAATTTAGTAGTTGGAGCGCTCAGTGCTCCGTGAAACCGGACTGAATGACTTACTCAGCTGGTTGGGCTCATGGCTGCCGTTGACTCTGCCGTCGGGATGAATCTGGAGATGGAAGCCGATGCCAACCCTACAGTACAGCCTGCAAGTCCTGCGTCCCGAGCGGATCCCCTCTTCCAGAAGTTGGCGCTCCAAAGAGACGTGCTCTCCTCCGGCGGCGGCGCAAATCAAGTGAGCGAAGGTCAGAAGGTAAAGAGGAACATTCATTCTTCCAAAAAGGAGACCCTCGCTAGGCCACTTCTAGCATTTTGGTGTCGCTCCTGAGGTCTGGGCACCAGAAACCGTGCGCACACACGCGTGCAGCGCTCCTGGGCATTACCCCGGCTGCAGTAGCTGGAGTTGTTCTGCTGGCACGGGGATATTTATAACGCCAATGATCTCATTACTCGATGCATGCCTGAGCTCTAAAGGACGCTCTTTCATCCAGATTTTGTCGCCGAGATGCCACTCCTGCTCAGCACCGATCCACGATAGCGGGGCGTGAAGGAAACGCGACTGACACCGCACATTTTCCAAGGAATCGTCCGCGCCAGGACGCACTGAGCGCGGCATTTTACGCACAAGAAAACATCGTTTTAATACATCGAGGACGCGAATAATTAATTCATGAAAAAACACATAAAAAAGACGCCTCTTCCAGCGGCGCCTCTCTCCATATAGGAAGAGCTGAACCTAAATAATGAATAGTTAAAGGCAGGAGGGAGGACGGAGACAGCAGAGATCCTCAGGTGTTGCAGCAGAGTTTAAACAGTGGCTCACCGGGAGACTCAGGCAGCTGTATTTATAGGCTTTAGTCCACCTTATCATCTGATACGTCCACATGCTCACAGGACAAGCGTCTGTCAAGCCGCCTGATGTATTCTGAGCTGTGTACAGTAGCTGAGGAGACATTGGATATATCAGATTATAGATTATTGCACAAACTGATAGTAGGATTAGACTGTGTGCTATTCTTCACTTTTATTTATTTCATTTCAGTTTCCTTTCTCCCACAGGATTCCAACCTTATGAGTTACTTCCTCTCACAACCATCTAAACATCTTTTCAAGATGACGGTTTTTACAGGGGGTGTCAAAGTGTCCGTGAGCAAAAAGCCCCATGTTAGTGAGCAGTAACAAAGCTGCCTTTTAAAGTCATTGTGTTAAGATGGTAAATAAACTGATCCAGTCTGGTCCAACCCTCAAAAGGCTTCATAGACTAAAATATTTTACTTATTAATTTCAATAAATCTGTTCAATTAAACAATTCTTTCCTTGGTCTCAGAGAGTGGAAAAGATCATTTGTGGTGATTCTTTGATCTGGCAGCAAGGGGACAGGAGGTCACAGGTTCCCATGTGCCTTTGAGCAAGACACTGCTCATTCACTGCCTGCTGCTGTGAGCTGAGCAAAAGCATAAATCATATCCACCCAGAAACAAAGGGTATTTTGACTTGTCACAGAAGGAACAAGTGTAAATATGAATATTAAATATTAAATATTCCGTCTGGTTGCTTCAGTTTCACGTCCTGGTCTCGTGCAGTTACAGTCACAGCGTACTGGACACTTGAATAGAAAACAGCCAACATTAATGTTACTAGTAGTGACCTGTGCTTTGAGTTGAAATCTACTTTGATCAACTAGAACGATTACTCTAACACACAGTAAACTTTTTCCATCAGAGTTCCTTCCAGCTTCTAGACACCTTCTCACAGTCTGAAGGATAAATTCATATGTTTTTTAAATGTCCACATGTCCATATGTACACTGAAAGTTATACTTTCTAAAGTTCAGCCATTCATGGTTCAGCATGTCTGGGTTAGAACTCCAATGAGTATCTTCCAGATTGAGTATTTGTGTTGTGATGCTGTTTTCCTGCAGAGCTGTGGTTGGAGGACAGTAAAAAGCCTCAGTATGGTTCAAATAAAATACCTGAAGGATTATCCCTCTCCAGCATCAGAATCTAGGGGGCTACATCTAGCAATTTCTGTGCAGATAATCAAACAATCACACCCACTTTGCACAGCTATTGGCCAGGTGTGTACAGCTGAGAGAGCAGGTAGAATATGAACTTCTCTCTCAAGCTGTCTTTTCTCATTCTTCACATTTCCATCTCTGTCAGTCTGTCCACAAGTACAACCAAGTGCAACACCATGAATCTGCCTAATCACAGTTAAAATAATTTACACTTATCCATTCTTCACCTGCAATATTTCAATTTGTAGTTATTCTTCTTGACCAACCCAAAATACTGAAATACAAAACATCCATCTGATGCTGTATACCTTGAATCTTGGTCACTGTAGCACATGTTCAGTGCTAAGCTAATTAATTTTCTATCTTCACATGTATTCATTGTAATCCCCGCCCTCATTGTTTTCAGGGGCCCAGCTATGTTTGAATTTGATTACCTCGCGCCCGGCGGTGGATTACGGCCTGCATAGAGGCCTAATTGTCTCTGGCACACAGAGCCGAGGCCGAGCCCACATTACCTTTTATGTAAACAGCAGGGCAGTGTTTAGTCCCACTGTTCTAATGGCTAGTCATTCCTGTGAGGCCATTCCAGTAACAGTGAGGTAATCCTCCTGAGTCGTATAAACACGGATGATCCTGATTGATTCTCCCGCCCGATTGATCCCAGCTTTTAGCAGCTTTTTAGTCTAAGCAAACAGCAGACAGCAGGTTCTGCTGCGGCCCTGAAACGTCTGAGCCCAGAGACGGTGATCAATCTGAGGGTCGAGGGCACGCTTTGGGAGCATCTGACCGGTCAAGGTCTCAATCATCAACATACTGACAATACTCCTCTGGTGTCCAATGGTGCTTAAATAGTCTGCATAGTCCACACATCAAGTCCTTTGTGCTGTATGTTTAATACAAGGACGCTTTTCTTTAAGGTTAAAGAGTAAAGAGGTAAAATCAAGAGCAGGTTGTGTTTAAGCTTTGGAGAATATAGTCTGGATCAAAGTTTAGACAATTTTTGTACTATATATGCAACTATGAAATTATAAAGTTCTAGATTTATTTGAAAAAGAGAATGAAAGGAAACATGAAACATTTAGAAATGCCAGCAAGTGTTGTTATAAAAAGAAGAACTGGATTATGTTCATGAGGAGAAGATCAAAAGCTCTCAATTCATCATATAATCTACACGTCTAATGATGGGGTAATGATCAAAAGATGAAGAAATATCCGACTGTCGATGTGTCAAAGCTATAACGCAGGTGAGGACGACCAAAACCAAAGGTATCAATGTGTAAGAACCTGCAGAGAAACCTGTCCTCCTGACAAAAATGAGAGTCAGTGTTTTTAGAAAACACCCCTTAACAACAGATGTTGAGTTTGAGTGACAAAGCCCTCTACTGGCTATAGAAATTAAAACTCGTTTTTCAGAAGCAAAGGTGGATGAAATGTGACATCAGTACAGAGACACGCTAAAATATACAAAAGGTCAGACTTTAACAGAGAAGACCACTGTGCATCTCCTGTTTCCTCCAGTCCTCGGTCCATGTCGGGACCATGACCACAATCGTCCAAAACTTTAACCATGTGGTTATTGTGGTTACCACTGTAACCAGGACAAAAAGGTTCTCTGATTTGATTCATTTTTGATCGTCCATTCATGACAAGACTAACTATACTGGACAATATAGAAAATACACTACGGCTATAGTGTGGCTAAGGTTAGGCAACTAAAACACAAGGGTAGGAAAAGATTGTTGTTATATTTAAAAGCAATTCAAACGCTGATTGTTGATCCGTGACCAGACATGAACTTCAACCTGCCACAGGAAAGTCAAATGGATGTACTTGACTTGCACTGTAAATCACATGCCTCAGAATTGTCCATTGTTAATGTAATTGCTGGAAGACTCGACCCAGGTATAAAGTGGAGTCTTCATAACAATTTATATTTTGTCTGAGCATCCAATGAGATGGTCTAAATCGTCTTTTAGAGGCTTTGATCATCTAACAACAACAAAATTCTGGTGGAAATAAGTGGAAATGAGTTGAAAGAATCTTCAACAAAACTGTAGATGCTGTACTGTTGATAGTATACAGAACATCAGTCCACAAGTTTACTGCAAACATACTATTTACCTTCAAACTGAACTCTGTTCCTTCTCACTCCCCCTGTCCCAATCCCCAAGCTCATCTGTGACAGTGTGCAGGTTCCCCCGGTTTCATACTTGCACTGATGTAGACTAATGAATTAGTATCAGCATATGCTTGTTCTGCATGTATGGGTCAGAATTAATGAGCTGTGTCTCAAATTGTTGCATATTATTTTGCTCTCTGAGCCCTTTCGTGGGAGTCGAATAACTCGAGCGCGCTCAGCTTGTGTGTACATATTCTTTGGCCACTTAATATTTTAAGATGGTTCATCTGGCTTTTTTGTGGTGGCTTGGCTGGGGCTTCTGCAAGGGCTAGAGAGGTCAGCCAAGTTCCCTTCATATTCATCAGCCCTGTTCGTATGTGATTTACAGTGTTTATACTAATGCTTTGTACAAGAACGAAGACATGCCCTGCAGTGTGAAGAGGCCATTTTCATCTACACACACAAACAAATGACTGCCAGCTGACTGTATTGACTTAAAGGAGTGTTACGTCAAATGTGTCACTGAATCCACAAACACATCGCCGGTCGTCCCCATCAGCGCTTCCCACCATCAGCAGCCCCTCTGTCGACGTGTCGTCTGCACCGTCCAACATTTGCCGCCGGCCATGTTGCTGACGGACTCTGAGCTTCAACGGATCCCTATTTTCCCTGAACCTTCCTTCTTTCAAAGCTCAAGGTCTGCTCTGAACGACAGCTCTGAGAAATGAGACGCCAAAATTTGGGAGAAAGGAAAGCCACAGGGGGAAATGAGAAATGCATTTGAACTGCATTTGAATGGCTCAGAAAACGGGCGTTTCAACCAAACTTCAGACTAAGATAATAAACAAAGCGATCGCACAGTAATTAGCAGGACAGGGACGCTGCTGCTTGTTTGTTGTTGGTTTTTTTCAGCTTGCTGTCTCTTGGCGGAGCCACAAAGCAACACCTGTTCACTTGTAACAGACACACCACCTGTTAGCATGGTGGGGGTGTGTGTGTGTGTTGGGGAGGGGGGTCTGATCCACTGTTAATAAGCATCACTTTGTATGTGTCCCTGGTCCTTTATGACTGGGAATCCTAATTGTTTGTTTTGCCAAGTCACCACGAGTTCATTTAGATATGTTGAGAGGCTCTACTGAAAATAAAGAGATCACATAACAGGGAAAAATAAAAAAAACACTCGAGTGAAATATTGCAAATGAAAAGGCAATAAGGCCAGAATCTGTGTGTGAATCAAGAAAACAGGAATTTGTCCTGACACTGCAGCAGGATCTACTCCTGTCAGAGAAAAGCTCTGTATCTTAAGACTGAAGAGAACCAGACTCATTTTGAGCTCCATGATGGATAATGAAACGGGAACATTACAAGAGCTTGGCCTGGAAAACACCCTCTGCTACAGTCACTATTGGAAAGCGAGCCGAAGAAAAGCAAAGCTTCTGGTGAGGAAAGGAACAAACTTTGATACAAAAGACGCAAGAAACTGGTCCGCAGAATTCAACCTCTAAAAGCATCTATGTGCTTCTAGGAACAGAGCTGACTTTTCTGTTGAAATTAAGATGAGCATGAAGCTGTAGCTTAATCTGCTGTTTTGTTTTTTTAAAGTCTGTCTTAATTTACCCAGGACAAATTAGCCCTGTGTAATATAAGCTTTGTGAAACACAGACATCTTATCTGAAGTCCACATGATGGATCTCAACTAGAGTCAGTCTTATTGAAACCAGCTTAGAAAACAGTGCATGACTCTGATCTGAGGTGTATGAGTGAACACAGCAGTGGTATTCGTCCTGGATCTGGTTCTGGTTCCTGTAGAGCACAGATCCTGTTCCTGAGGCTGAGGGACAGAAGTGTGCTGGTTGGATTACAGGTGATGAAATGTCTCCTGTGGAGGCTTTATTGGAGGTCTTCAGCTCCCAGTGAAAACAGCTGAGAGCAGCTGATCGCAATCCTAAACTTGGAGCTCATCCAACAGAAAGGAATGGAGCCAAAGCTTCTCCTCAGAGTATGTTGGAGAGGTTCTGCTGGAATTTGACTTTGTGACATTAGCGCTGGAGAATATCTGAAATACTTGAAATACCATTCTTTGCTGGTTTAAATATAAATATGCAGCACTTAGAAAATGTGCGTGAAGTCATATTTTTGAATCACAAACTGAATGTATTTATTATGTAATAGAAGCCACACATAACAATTTAAATCTGTAATACTATTAGAGTCCATGCAACTGGAATGCAGAGGAATCTGAAAATGTTGCATCATTTTATAAGTCATCAAAAGTTTTTGACCTGTTCTTTTATTATGTTGTTGATGTATGATGTCACTATACCTGAATTTTAGGTATCAGCATCTTTTTATCATATCATATTAAGTACCTTATTAATGGTTCTAGAAAACTCCACCTCTGCCTATCACAAGAACACACTGATAGCTAGACTGGGAAACCATAGGTTGACTTACCGAGTTGACAGTAACCGGCAGGACTGCAGTTAAGTTTAGTGAGGCCAGATAACAAGAAGATATTCTGGGTATGTTGAACTTGCTTTGTAGCACAGGTGTCTGGAGACAACACTTGGTCAGTAGTCTTTGCTGGCACCACCTGGCAGATATTCATAAGACACAAAAACAATGAGCTGTGTGTGTGTGACCACACTTTATAAACATTCAATAACATAAATATATTCACTAAGTTTTAAATGAAAATGGCTAATGGTTAAAAAGCCATCAGACCCATGGAATTTGAATTACATTAATACTAATCACACTTGTATATGACGAAACCAAAATAAAAACACTGCAAAATCCCTAAACCGCACTTAAACAGGAACAGTGAAAACACATACACACCTCCCTACCTGTTGGATATTCACAAGACACAAAACCGTGAGCTCTGTGTGTGTGACCTCGGGTCGAAAGCCAGCTCTTTCGACGACAAAATTCATAAAACAAAGATTTTCAGTGCAAAAAACGCAGCGATTTTTAAGCTAGCAAAACGGCTACAGAGAAACATTAGCCGCACATAAACTAATCTAAAAATGAATACGCTGCGATTAAACCTTCGCCAAACTCTTAGTGAAGGGAGCGGAGTTAATATAAGACAAAGCAACATCGTTACATATCATATATAAACCAGGAATTACTTGGTGAAACATATTTTGTGGGGACACACGCTTTATACAACTTTTCCCCTGCACGGTCAGAGAGACCCGCGCTTGCGTCAACGCGCTTACGTAGCTACGCGTCACACGTACACGTCGCTTGGTCAAAACCAAAAAACACAGCTGAAGATGAACTGCCAGATTTGGTACATACAGGGCTTAGTGTATCTAGAAGAAATGTGATTACCATTGTAGATTGGTATTCTGATTTTATATATATATATATATATATATATATATATATATATATATATATATATATATATATGTAGGGTGGTTAAAGTCCTTAAAACTGATGCAAATGTCCCAAAAAATTATGCATTTAGTGAAAAGTAGATCTGCATGCATCCTTTTTTCCAGTACTTTATGAGACATCCTCCCAAATCTAACAAAAACTAAATCTGCTCTTACTGCTGGAAACAAATTACTATACCATAACACAACTGTCTGTGAGCCAACAGGTTTCCAGAGAAAATGACTTTTCCAAACTGGAACCAAAGTACAACAGAAACTCTAAAAAGATGCGAGAAAAAAAGAACTTCTATGTAGATTTGATCGTTTTTCACTTCTCTTGAAACTCTTAACTATTCCAGAAACTTTTAGAACTGGTCACAGGTCTGCAAAGACTCTTCTTCTTCTTCTTCTCTTCTTCTTTTTGTTCTGCCCAGGTCGACTCGTGATGGATCAATTTTTTCTCTCAAAAAATCCCTTCTGAAGATATTTACACATCAGACTTAGATCTTTTTCCTCTAAGTGGTCCCTGGGTGGCCGTGGGACGGAGGACAGAAGATAAATCTGGTCTGTTTTTCCTCACAGGAAACAGCCGGACTGAGCAACACTGATCTTCACTCATCCATTATTCACCTCTGCATCTGGCCCACCCCTGGGCCACCATACGTCTTCATTTGGACCTTTCACTGGGCCTGAACACACACTTGAACTCCCAGGACATGCGTAACTCACACACACACATGAAGGCACATACACAAAACAAAGCCTGGATAGTTTGAGAGTAACATATGTCTTTATGCAGCCTTTTAATTTTCTGATGGGATTTGATGCTGAGCTCAAAAGGTCCTGAAGAGAAGGTTAAGCTTTCACTTTTTAAAACAAGAAGTTTGGACAAATTCAAATGAAATAAACTGTAATTTATTCACATTTTCAAAACAAACTGAGGGAAATGACAGTTAGGTCTTTGTACGCTTGTTTCTTGTTCCACCTGTTTTTGCTTCAGCATGCAAGTCGATTTCTTCAGGCAAAGTCTGATCTGACTGTGTTTCAGTTATTCTCAGTGTCCTCGCTGTCTCATTTAAGCGACATGCTAACGTTGCTGTATGGCTGCATTTAATCGAGTCAACAAACAGACTGTCAGTGCATGTTAGGAATGCCCTTTGCTGGAGTACAATGCACAACTTTTTGTGCAAATATCCCACACTGTATTTGAGCAGATGATTATTAAATATTCTTTTAAATGCTCAAACAGCAGTTGGGGTTTTGTGCAAAGAAAAGGGACAAAAAGGTGTTCTGACATCATATCTGGGTTTAGCTGCTCTTCAGTATTTGATATTAGAATAAAAAGCCTTTTTAAAACAGTGTTAGGTATCATTAGCTAACGATTTGACTGTGTCCACTGTCCTCCTTTATGTCAGTGTAGACTATATAAAGATGTTTTAATCAATAAATGACAGCTGCTCCAACAGTAATCCAATGTTGTGTTTACGTGCTCTTTAAGCACATTAATGAGGTACTTTTTTAATGAAGAGATATTGTATCTTTTACTCATGATAGATGTTTCAGGACAGTGATGCCTCATGAAGCTCTAAATGAAATAAAGGTTGCTCCTTTCTGTACTTTTCCTTGAGTATAGTTTTGAAGGGGGGGGGCTCATATTGCTCATTTCACTTAAATAAATGATGTCAATACCTCTTTCACCACTGCCTGTCTCTGTCTTTGTAAACAGGAGTGTAATTAAAGCAGATTTGAAATGACATGCTCTTAGTGGTGTCAAAAAGATCAGTTCCGTCTAGTTTTACCATGCATTTCCTCTGCGGTCTCTGAGGAGATGGTTGTGTGTGTGTGTGTGTGTGTGTGTGTGTGGTGTTGTGAGCTTAAAGTGGACGGCTGCTGGTTGTAAATAAGTAAGAATGTCCTCTGCTGTTTTAGCTGTCGTTCCGGAAAGACGGCTACATGACAGGCCAACTCTCAACCTGAGCCCTGCCTCGCAGAGAGTCATTACCGTGACTGATAAAGTTGGGCTGACTTTCATGACATGAAGCCTCCAAGAAAACCGTATGCCATGGCTGTTATGGAGATGTACTTCAAAAGTAGAAAGGAGGAGGAGGGGGGAGGTTCAGCAGTGGAATGTGTAACAAAGTAATACGACCGCATTTAGAGTCATCAGCTCCTGCTGCGTGAAACACAGTCACTACATCATGGATGTCAAACAGCAGCCGACCTGCTGTAAATACAGACAGAGAACTGCTCAGGACTGAGAGAGACAACAGGTGGAAGAATGTTTCCTTTACAAACCATTTAAAGCACAAACTTAAAGTTGAAGTACAAAATTAGAAAGCTGTGTGAAGTGTATGTTAGAATTTTAATTGATTTAATGAACAATAACTTAAGTATTAACAGAATCAGAGTTTTCTAGGTTTGTTTCTGGACAAACATCTGAGCTGAATAATGAACTCTGATATTGTCTTACTTTAAAATACAGTTTATATGTGTGATGTGAATTTAAACAACTGTTATTATTATTATTTTTTTTATTTTATTTTTTTAATGGAGTTTTAATTATTTATCATTACAAAACTCTGATTAAATGCTTCAGAGTTTGACTGTATTGTCCTGGGCTCATTGGGTTCATGTTTAACTAAACAGATTCAGCACCTGTAAAGTCATTTTTATTAAATTTGTTGCTCATATTACTCATTTGAAACTTTGCCTCATGGAAAAACATGTAAGGCAAATTAGCCAGTTTGTAACCTGTATCTTTACAAAATAGGTTCTTACCATTTGTATGTGATATATATACACATAAAGAAATTTTTAAAATTTAATTTAATACTATAAACTTGCGCAAATTACAAAAATAGGGGGAAAATAATAATAAAATCAGTGAAAGCATGATTTACACTGATTTTTGTTATACGATATGTGATAACTGTTAAAGAGAGGTGTTGATTTCATGTCACAGTAATTTTGGAGGCTCTGGTAAAGTTGAATTGAATAGCTGTAGCTGGCTGTACCTAATAAACTGGTAACTGAGTGTATATACTGTATATGTATAGGCTTGGAGTGGCTCATTAAAATGTCAATTTGAGCTGAATAACACCAAATTTTACAAACTAAGAGAAAGTACATGAGCCAACAGCCAAGACAGAGAGAAATCACTAAAGGATTTCTGATCAAAAGTATTGATCACACAATAACATGAACTGTATTCTTGTTTTTTGTTTGTTTGTTTTTGACTGAAAAGTAACTAAACCGATCTGTTCTGCATTCATGCTCCTCTGTACGAGGCAGAAAAGCGTGTGAGGCAGGGAAACAGGTGTAACCTAAATATCTAACCTCCAGAGTCTTCGCCTTCGCCACGATGTGAAGAATCCAAGACTCGGTCGTGCCCTGAATACAGGTAGAGTCCCAGAGAGAGAGACGCTCTGTCACAGGCATGTGGACACAGGGATCATCTCAGAGTGGACATGATGTGTAAATTTGTCCCTGTCAGCGGACCTGTAGATTGAGTGCATTGTAGGTCAGAAATAGTGCAACTGCAGAGGGGACTATGCTGTTTGAGTATATTTAGACCTTTGAAAAATTATGATGTGACAGCGATATCCTAATCAGACAGCAGCAGAAGAAGCTGGCCTTGTGTAAACCCTGGATTATGGTTTTAAAACAGATTGTGATGTGCGTGAGCTGGGCTGAAGGCCAGGACTCTGTCGCTGTGTGAAATCAATACTTTTGATCTGAACTTTTTCTTTCACAGCCTTGTTAGCTCGCTGTCTGAACCCTCTGTGTCCACAGGGCACCTCTGTATGGAGCCTGCTGCGCTAAGAAGACGCTTAAAAGACAAGGTTAGTGGCTCCTGTTACTCTGTGACTTTTGAAAACCCTTGAAGCTACATTTAACTAAAAAAATGCTTGTACCTCTAGAACTTGGCTCTGTGTGAAAAACATCATAAACTTTCAGTGGCATATCCACTGACAGTAAAGCTGGATTTATACTTGGCACAAAGTGTTACCAGCAGTCCTGCTGCAGATACTTATGCCATGAGTTTTGATTTATCGCTCAGCATTATATTTCATCCATTGATAGAACCAAAACAAAAACACTGGACAGATGTATCAAACATGATCAGGCCATATTATATCCCCTCAGTAACTGTGTTTATGGTTTTTCATTTACAGAGCAATGTCTCGTTACAAAATATGAGGTTTTGTTGTGAAAATAGTTTTACTCGATTGAGTCACTAAAAATAAAAAAATCCTGAACAAAATGGAAGAGGGTGAAAGCTTCTCATGTCTATTAGTATTATGTTATTATGTTAATTTTAGACTCATACACCCATGTTGCCGGATATAAGGTCGCCGAGGGGAGGACCTCTGTAATTCTTTCCCTCTCAGCCCTCCCAGGCTGCCGCCACATCTATCAGGTTAATGTTACCGATATCGATCCACCAAATGAGACTTGACTTCAGCCAGTTACAACTTGTTTCTGTCGCATCTGATGGTCGAAGATAGAGAAGAGAAGAGCCTACCGGCAGTAAGTAACATTTTACTGTAAATCTAGACACATATTAACATATTTACCATGATCATATATCTGTTGAACTGGTCCGTTCAGTCTGTGGGACAGCAGTTCCTCAGCTAAACGTTACCAAACTAGCTAGCTAACTAGTTAGCCACTGTTAGCTAACGCAATATTCAGTGGGGAAACGTTTGTCTTAACGTTTTTTCTAAAGCTAGGTAGTTTGCTAGCTGATTTGGCATTCAGGCACTTTCATCAACTGTTATATTACTAATAACTAGTTCGCTAATAGCTAGTTAGCTATTAGTAGATAGCTTACCTGTTCCGGTGGGTCAAGGGTAGCTAGCTAGCTACCGCCCACCCATTTACAAATTAAAACTGTTCTGCTAACTAGCTATCTAGGCTTGCTAGCAGTGCTTAATTTATAAATCAGGAAATCCCGGTGGTTTGGGAGTAGCTAGCTACCTAACAGTACTAAAGTTGTCACAACAGGTTGCTTTCAGTGTCTGTGGTAAAATTAATATTTGGTTAGAAGAGAAGTGATGAGGCTATATTAGTTTGATAACTAGTTAATTAGCAATGTGCGTGAATGCCAAATTAGCTAGCAAGCTACCTAGCTGTAGAAAATTACACTTTTTTCCCCAAAATATAAACTATTTGTTCTAAAAGTCGATTTGCTGTTTGTGTGTTACACTGTGAAAGCAATAAATTACAGTACATGCCTGAAACTCACATTACTTCTTACCGGGACAGTTCACATATGCCATAACACCCCACCTGAGCTACAAACCAAACCAGCTACTAAGCTACTTATTTGCTTTAACAGGTATGAGACATGAGACTTTGTGCCAGAAACATCTTAATTTCACATCAGTAGCATGTTAAATGTATTGAATCTGACCAAGCTTGGCCAGGACGTCACAATACTTAGGTTAATCCACCACATCAGCAGCTCCTGCATGGCTTTCCAATATCTTTCCACCTGAAGGAAGTGTTGAAATGTTTTCTTTTTCACCTGCTGAGCTCAACTCCTCAGGTTGTGTCCTTTTCTAACTGATCCTCCGCATCTATAAAAAAGACAGGCACTCTTGTTGCCATAGTAATGGCACCAAGTTGTACAGCGGCAATAGCCAACAGAAGTTTTGTCTTACTTTTGTATGTTTGCACACAGGACACTGGCCTCTCACAATGACATGGAGAAACTATTCATGCACCTGTGGGCAGTGATGAGGCAGATCTTGAAGTATATTTTGCTTTCTCTTTGCTAACTTGAGGTTTTATATTAGCTGCATGTTTTGAAAGTCATTGTTTGTCTTCTGTGTACACTTTATAGTCGTACAGTCACACAGTTGAGGTGGTGTAACAATTCTTGTGCCCCTACACTAACCAAGAAATCTCCCCGGCAAATTGCGGCCATGTTTCCTGAAAGACCCTGAATCTGTCTGAGGTTTCTTTACCTGCTCGCTCACTTCGCTGCTCACTCGCTGCAGAAAACAGCGTCAGCTAAATGCCTGAAATGTAAAAATGTAGTGTGACCGGGGCAGAGGGCCAAATGGAAGTGCCAGCTTAGCAGAGATATAAACTGTCCCACGCCGCTCTGCGCTGAGTGATGCAGTGACAAATGTGTTGGGTGGGGTGAAGTTGGGGCACAAAAGGGACGATGACACAAGCGGCAAAGCATGAGGGCACTAAATATCACAGGAGTATGTGTGTGTGTGTGTGTAGAGGGAGAGAAGGGTGATGGTTAGCAATGCCTTCCTCTCTCCTCGATCACATGCCTTGGTGGTGAGATTGACCTGTTTGGATTGCTGACATGGGAGGTGTGTGTTGATGTGAGATGAGATGTAACGTGCGGACATGTGCACCGGTGCTGTAATTAATCATCATGTGAGCATCATGGCGCCGTGCTGTACCCACTCCTTCTCAACCACGACCTCTTTATGTGTTTCTTATCTTCTGCTAGCATGTGTCATATATGCTCTTAGCTGGAACTCAGTGTGCTTCGGCTGTAGTTGTGGTGTTTCTTCCTGTGCTGTGAGCCTCAGGTCAGATTAAAGGAATCTGTTCACTCATATTCCAAAAATCACATATTTTACCATCTTATTCCTGTTGATTGATTGGCCATTAGTTTTAATCACTTCAACTTTTGCCTCTGTTAGCTTGGTACGAAGGTTGGCTCTAAATACTACAATACCCAAAAGCCTCAGCTGCTACTGCGAGGGAGAAATGAGAGCTGCAGCATATTCAGAAAAATTTGTGATTATGATCGGAAACAAATCAATACACCTTAACTGCTGCAATCATTAACAGCCCCAGAATCTGAGAGTGACCTGATTAGTCTCATTTCAGGTTTATACAAAGTGTAATCTTCTGTTTCAGCTCACTGTTAGAGCTGCATGTAACAGACTTTAAACTCAGTGATTAGGAGTTTTCAGTCTTGTACCTTGGCTTTTTATGAAAGAGCCATAGTGCAGTTGTTTATCTTTTCTAATGATGATTCAACCAGGTGAGAGTCGTAGAAGTGATCCAGCTATTAGTGGCCTAAAGTGTCCAGAGCACCTCCCACTCATCCACTCTAATGGAGGTAAATTTGATTTTATATCTGCACTGTGAGTGCAACAAACTAAGTTTTATCCTCTGTATTTGAGCAGCAGCAGATGTTTCAGATAGTTTTAGCTATCATATAACCCAAGGACCAAAATATCTGCATGTAAAGAAAGTGTAAGAGTGAAAATATGTAGGTTTGAAATTTGGTGAGTTCACTCAGAAGTCATCCAAGCTCTTAGTTCTGTTCTCATGTTTGTTTTTGTTTGTTCAGGATACAGTGGTTTGTTCAGAATCATAACAAGAAATTTTATTCTTTACCTTGAAATTTGTGTCTTCAACCTCACACTCAAGATCAACCTACCATCTTTTTCTGCAGATTTCAGCCTGGATTATTTTACTAATCCAGTCATAATATTACTGATGAATCTCAAACAGCAGATGGAGTTTGCTCAGTTGTCACGACAAGCAAGCTTAGTAGCTCCTATACTGTTATTCATCCATGGCACTTATAGGATTTCTTGTCTGTGTGGACTTAAAACAGATGAACACCATGTGATATAAATGAAAGCACTGGAAAAAGCCTGTATTTAGAAGTTGGAACTGTTTTAGTTGTCACTGAAAAATGACAGTGAAGTAAACTGAGTGATCACAGTTTTAAATGAACCTTAAAAACCTATAAAACTAGGTTTGTGACCTTTGACCTTATTCTTGGTTGCTTCTGACCCACAAATTAACAGATTTATATGTGAATAAATATTTTTTTTATTTCACCGTCTATTGAGTTTGAAGATGACTTTAAATTCACTTTATCATGATTAATAGTGGTAGCTTCTATTTACTTAGAGACTTGTATGAAAATATACCTCTGAAATTGTATTATATTTTATATAAACTAAACTATTTATTTCCAGTACACATTATTGTTTTCAGCCGTAAAATCTCTCGGTCAAAATGAGAGGGTGACGGGTAAAAAAAAAGGAGCCACCTGCTGTAAAACGTCCACCTCAGATGAGTTCACTGTGGCCTCAGTTAGTTCCTCTGTGCTGTAGTTTGCATGTCGACCACTTGATGGCGCTGTTGAACCATTTTCCACGTTTCCTCTCGGCTTTTCTGTCCTGACACACATTCTCCACCCGGTCGTACTGATTCGTGTTTTTTAATCATGCAATTATGTCATTAGCAGTAAACGGTGATTATTGAGCCACAGACTCCCCCGCACTTTTCTAGTCTTTGTTGTTTATAGAAAACAGTGTAATAAGGAAAGTGTCTGCTGATTGTTGCTGCCTTTGTCTCAGAGTTTCATCTGAAAGCTTTTACAAATTAAGGTCACAGACGGATGGAAGATTATTGATATTCAGTCTGTATTTATTGCAGCGTCTGTACAGCTCTTTGTCCTCACCGCAGGTTAGAAGAGTGTGTCAAACATTTTTAAAAAAACCGGACAAAAACCGGATGATTTCTTTGAAGTGTTTATTTTGTGAACTGTAGTGAAAGCCGCGTGTGTGCATTTTTATTTCATGGCTCGTGTTGTTATTCTACAAATGAAAAATAATCAAATTTTTTAATTAGAAATGAATCCAAACTGCAGACTTTCTGTGCGTTTTATTCGCTCTCTGTGATTACCCGACAGTCATTTCTCTATTTTTTGCCACTAAAAACTGAAAATCTGAGCCAATTAGAAAAAAATTCCCGTGTTTTTAAACCCACATTCCGAAAATTCCAGGCCCGTATCACGTATTTTAAAGATTAAACAATATCAAACATTTAATTTTCCAATATGAGATTTTTCCCAGCCTTTTTCTTAATACACTAATCAAAGCAGCCTCTCAGGGGAAAACTTCATTAGCGCAGGGATTAATGCGGTCGACATTTAATAAATCCGCATGTCAATAATAATAATAACAATAATAATAATAATAATGATAACAATAAATCCGATGGAATCCAGTGTTTCCTGCGTGTATATTTAATCGGAAATTATTATGCAATAACCATATTAACCATAGATCTTCTGTCATTATTTATTGTATTTATTGTAAACAATAGGTAGTAATTAATTGTAAATAATCAGAAATAAAATTAGGTCTTAAAAAATATTTGATTTTTGGGATTTATACCTATTAAATTTTCATAATAATAAAAATCACAAATGTTTGTTATTTTATAAATGCAAGATGAAGAATTATGGCATCAATAATCAAGGAATTATATATTTCAGTTCCAGTTTAAAAAAAAAAAAATCCAGGAAGGCCAGAGTTGAAAATAAAGCTATTTTATTGTCAATGCATTCAACATGATTAGATAAACTATCAAGTAGTAAATTTCCGCAAAAGGAAGAAACACTGAAACTATTCCCCACTGACACAAAATATTACACTTTGTATTTCAAATAAAACAAATTATGTACATTGTAATGTATAGACTGCATCTTAAATCAATATTATTTAATATTACATGCACTCTGAAATATAGTCTGACATAATATCCCCAATTTGTGTCCATATTCATCGTAGACATGAAAAAACTTGCTGTTGTAAACCATGACGTGTGACTACATCTGTATTTCTTCTCTATATTTGCATTTCTATGATATAAAATACAACTTACTGTACATTTACACATATTTAAATCTTCCCTTATTCTCAAACTTTTTAGTGCTTCATAAATAGATTCATTTTTGAAGTCAAAACGCATTTGCATACACCCAAAACATGACATTTTGTACAGGGGAGAAAAAGTAAACAGACCGAAAAGGAATTAGAAGATTAAAGTCCAAAGTGAAAACAAGTGCAAGGGGTGTTTTTGTATTTTTATGTGGCCTATCTCCAGTCGGAGTGCTTAAATCCAGGCAGGGTCACAGTCCCTCTTTGTTAAACAAAAGTTCCTTCCTTGTCAGTCTTTAAAAGTCAGTTATGGGAGGTCATGTGACGTGACAGGTGATGCCTCTCCCGGAAGGACTCGTTGCAAATTGGGCACTTGAGTTTCTCCTCGCGCCGCCGCTTGACCAGAGGCTCCATGGCATACTCCTTTTTGTGGTGGGATCGCATGTGATAAACTAAGTCCGAGGTCATGCGGAAAGAGGCGTTGCACTTGGCGCACCAGTTCTGTGCTGGCAGACAGAGGGAGGTGAAGGAGGGCGGCAGGAGGGTGAGCGCCGAGGGCATTTGAAGCTGGATAGGTCCGGAGTTCTTGGGCCAGAAGGTGGTGGCGTAGACAAAGGGATTCTGCTTGGCCATGCCGCCCGGCACGGGGCAGTTAGCGCCCAGTTCTGCACCCTGCAGCTTGGCAGCAAGGTGGTCGGCCTGGTAAAGTCTGGAGGAGGAGATGGTGTCGCCCACCGCTGGGTGGCAGTCCAGCAGCTTGGGTGGCATCACCAGTGGTGAGATCTGGGAGAAGGAGGAGCGAGATGGCTGACTGAAGGCGCTCTTCCTCTCTCCACCACTGCTGCCACCTTGCTGGCCAACGGAGGTGAAAGCGCTGCCCATGGGTGAGGTTTGGGGCGGCTGGGTCTCCGACAGCACCTGCCTGATGTTGAGGTGCTTCTCTGATGGATTGCTGCTGGGACGACCTCCATCTTTGTTTTCAGAGTTGGAGCTCTGGAGGTTTTTGTTGCTGCTGTGGTGTTTGAGGTTCTGAGCTGACTTCTTGACCTCAGTGAAGGCGCTGCGCTTGCCCTCCCCCATTTCTGTGGGACCTGGAGGGGTAAAGGACCTGTGGTTCTCCTCAAGGCCATACGCTCCTCTGTAGTTCTGCGCTGACGTCGCAAGCTCGTCTTTAGACTTGGTCTGTGGAAGGCTGGGCCCTCTGCACTCCCTGTCCTCTATTTCTGAGAACTTCCTCTTCCCCGAGCTCTCGCTGCAGATCTCAGCCTCCTTGTCGCTCGGTGGGCTGGTCCGGTTGTTCTCTAGATCCCTGGCCAGGTTGTGAAAGTCTGTGGAGGGTTTGCTGTTGTCCTGAGGGCTGCTGAAGCCCTCAGAGCGGCCCAGCTTCGGACTGGTCCTGGTCGGGGTTGTGTTCGGTCGCTCTGTGCTGCTCTCTTTGCTGGACTCCTCGTCAGCCCCCGTGATGCTCTGCAGTCTCTTAGTGCAGCGGAACCGGAGGTGGGCCAAAAATGGAAACTCAAACTGGAACCGCTGGCTGCAGTCTGGACACGAGTGGTGGGACGAACCTGGGCAGAAGGGAGATGGAAATTAGTTCTGACACAAAGAGACGATCCTAGAACTATCCTGCTTATGTGTGGTGTCTGATAATAGTGAAAGAATTAGAATCTTTGTTGTGTACTTTGCACTAAATTTGAATTCAGACGTTATCACAGATCATCCAGAAGTCTGCACATTTGTTCTTGGAGCACCATTATACTCAAATATGCAAGCGATTATGTTACAAATTCACCAATTCCAAAACAAATGCATTTCCAAAATAAATTAAAGCTAACGTATATGTGATTTTGAAGTAAAATAAACACTGTAAAAGAACAAATGATAATGTGATAATGTTGGTGGTTGAACCAGGCAGCCATCACAGCTACAACACAGTTGTACTAAGGATGTGATTTCCACTGACTCACCTTTGCTCTTGGCAGGTGCTCTGCTGGAGCTGAGCAGCAGCAGGTCGATGAGGTCTTTGCCGTACCAGACCAGCAGCTCCTCGTCCTTCTCAATGCGGCGGAGCGAGCGGTAGAAGAGCTGGCCGTTCTTCACGTAGGCCTCCAGGTTCTGCTCCTCTTTGTCGCGGGCGGACTGGACCAGCCGCAGCCACATCAGGCCCTCTGAGGTGCTGTTGGCTGCTGAGGTGTCCACCTGTACAACACACACACACACACATTTAGAGTTATTACTACAGTGCAGCAACTCACATTTAATTTAACAAAGTTTCCAGGCAAATTTATCACCTCAGAATCTTATTTTTTAGATTCAAGTAAATGAGAATACAGAAAATAAGTACATATAATCTCAACCAAACCCCACAAACCGAATATTAACTATTACTAATAATCCTTAGATATTTTTTTAATAAATGCATTTTCAACAGAAATAAAATTATGCCAGTGCATTAACAGATCCTTGTTGTAGAAAATAAGATTTTTATAATGTAGCAGTCTGAATGACCCATTAAAAAAAAAACTCCCTACTTAAATCTACAAACATGATATTGTAGTATTGCTGCTAATGCGTGGTCATTTAAAAAAAGCTTCTTTCTGCAGTGGTGCCTCGTCAAAATAGAATAAATGTGTCTTCATTTGCAGTAACACATTAAATATATGTGGAGTTTCACAGCAAAAAAAGCATAAAGACAGAATAAAATGGATTTTGAAAGGCCTGTTAAGATGTTAACGGTCTTTGAAAATTAAATATGGGGTCTATTATAAAGAAAATGAGGGAGAAAAATAAAAAATGCAGACCCACTCACCCTGAAGATGTAAGGTGCTGTGCGCTTGTCGGTGGATTTCAGAGCGATGAAGGCGATGCTGTCATACAGCGACGTGTGGCTCAACACACAAGGCCCGAAAATGGCGTTCTCTGGGATGTCACACGTCGTGTAGACGCTGGTAAAAATGTCTGTCAGACACTGCTGGACCGCTTTGGCGTCCCCATCCCACACCAACTTCTGAGAGCTGGACTCCTCCATTTCACACTGCGGAGACACGGGAAAAACAGACCTCAGAGACCCTGTACAGAAAGGACTAGGAAAATCTACTGTGTCACATTAAAAGCATCTTTTTATCCCATGTTTGTTTTTCGGTTGGTTTTTTTATCGACCGACCATAAACCATAAATTTAGAGCTAACCGTGTGTAAACCGGTTGTTCTGTGGTTTTACCTCCGCTGTCCCTGCTGATAGGAAATAAATCTCTTCCTAGACAGATTGGCTAAACCAGCTGTCATGGGCGTCGTTTGGGAGCCCGTTTTTTTTTTTTTTTTTTGGCCTGGCTTTCTAATTAATTCAAACCCCGTAATAAGTTCATGACGGCATCACCTTCAGCATATTGATGAAACGGTTTCCCAATGTTGTCAGTTAAATAGCAAATAAAAATGAAGAAGATCATAGTCCACCTGAAATAATAATAATAATTATGATTATTATTGTTGTTATTTATTGTAATTATTTATTATGTGTTTATTATTATTTAGCCTATTTGGAAAAAAACGTGAGGAACTTAAACCTTTATTTTTTATTATTCTTGATGTGTTGGATTATGACAGATTTTTTCTGTATTAATTATTATGATTAATATTCATATTATATAACATTAATATTATACATCAGCAGGCCTCTACGGGGCTCCCTGAGCCTCGTCTGTTGAGCTGTAATTGTCATGATAAGCGACAAAATCCTATAATATTCCTGAAGTGACCTGTAAAGTCTCCGTGATCCTTAGAGCGATTTCATAAAGACATCATGGTTCTTTACAGGATGTTTTTATCCCTCTATATTCTACAGATGTAACATTAATCTAACGTTAGGAGTTTATAGTTTTGCTGTGACATGTTTATTTGTGGACGGTGGTCGCTGTAGAACCAGAATAAGAGTGAGTGGGAGCTGGTGGGGTCTGTGCATGTCCAATGGAGAGAGCATGTCCAATGGGTTTCAAGTGGACTGTCAAAGTCAGTGATTTCATGTCAGCCAACCTTTCTCTCCTTTCTACAAGCGGCAGCGTATGTCGCCTCATTACCATAATCCACCACTTTCCCCTCTGAGACTGTAATTAAAGCAGCACGACCAGTTAATTATTTCTTTTCTCCCTTTTCTAACCTCTGAATGTGTGTGTTTAGACGGCTCTCTCTCTCCTCTCCTCCCTCATTCACACCGCCCTTCAATTCAGCACAAACTGAGCGCGGAAACCTGCACCTGATACTCACACATTCAGCCCTAAATTACACTCACAGAGCAGCCCGCAAAAACCTGTTTTTAAATGAGAGAATGAAATAATAATAATAATAATAATAATGATGATGATGGCGCTGAACGCGGTCACACTGCTCTGACCGAGAAAAAGATGGATTTCCTTTAAAAAAAAAAAAAAAAAAGTAAGACAGTTGAAATGCTCAGATTTCAGGGTGTCCTACATTATTGTTGCACAAAATATTTTTAACACTCAACATTACAGAATCCGTAATAATTCTTTGCTGTTGCTCTTTGGGCCTACAGCACTGAGAGAGTTCATGTCTCTATTCAGTCATTTTCATTTGAATTCTCCTGTTAATCACCAGGAACAACTCAAACAATCTCTACTGAACACAGCGTGCGCAAAATACAGTCAACTGTTCACCAGGAGAGAGAAATCAAATTAAAGAAATTCACTGTTGGACCAAAAGTTAGATTTCTTCTGCGCAAGCTGCGCATCTCTTTACGCATCTCAGTGATCCACCTCAGATATAAAGAGGCTGATATTAACAGCTTCTCTGTAATGATGATGAGCTATCATCTGTCCATCCATAATATCGGCTGTTGTTCTGTGAATACACGCGCTGAAACAGCGAGGCTCTCCTCTGTTAAAGCTCCTTTTCCCCTCTTTGACTTGTTTAATTCAACGAGAAAAATCTGATTAAATAATCTAGAATAGTTCTGAATATAAATCGTGTTTTAATCCCGCTGATTTGGAGCATTCATACCTTCCTAAGAGGCTCAACAGCAGCGCAGAGGTTCTGTGGAGAACATTTTGCGCACGGTGCAGAGGGGAGCTTTTCCAAAGCGGCTCTTAGCGCTGCGCTGCGAGCCTAAACAATTAGTTTCCGGTGCCATACAGAAGCCCTTTATGTTCAGAGGAACACAAACAGTCACTTCATACGGAGGAAAGCCACACAAAATATCCGATGCATGATATGAGTCACGGTCAGGCTCAGATAAGAAGAAAAAGAGATAAAGAGCGGAATGTTTGCACATCCATAAACTGCAGGGAAGCAGCCACCCTCCCATCCAAACCCACTGCGGGTGGGGTGGGGGTGAGCAGAGATTGGGGTGGGGTGGGGGGGTGTTTAACCCATCTGCTAAAGCCGTGCCAGGCTGAAAACTGTCCTAAATCAGCGCGGAGACTGAATTGCGGGTTTTGTCCGCGGCGCTCAAACATCTGCGTTTGGGTTTTTTTTCTTTCTTTCTTTCTGCGCCGCTTTCAGCGCCTGCAGGATGTGTGGCTGCATGTGCCGCGCAAAAACAAACCCAGAAACCGTCCCCATCTCCTCCTCTAAAACTATCCAAACCGCTCATCAGCTCTGCATTTCACAAACCTACCTTTCCGTCGATGAGGAGGAACAATAATCCACAAACGAATTGTGAGCGATGCTGCGAATCAAAGCCCGTTTGCACCCCCGGAGAGAAAAAAAGCCCCGAAAACAAGCAGGGGGATGTGGTGACGGTGATGGAGGTGATGGAGATGGTGATGCGCTCCCGGTCTGGTCCGTAGTGTCAGTACATTTCCCCCCCCTCCCTGGTGTGGTGAAAGTGACAGTGCTGCTGCTGCAGATACTCGCCGACACGGGCAGTGACCGAGCGGGGTAGAGAGAGCTGGACGGATAAAGGGAGACACAGCGAGAGAGAGAGAGAGAGAGAGGGAGAGGGAGACAGGGAGAGAGAGGCGTGCAGATGGGGCCCGATGCTCTGGCTGACTGGCACACCGACACACACTTTTTGTTTGCGGCACATAATCTACCCAATGAGGCGTGTCACTCTCCGTCTCCTCCCTTTAACTCTTCACTGGCCGACTGTCATTTGATGCGATTTATGGACGTGCAGAGGGATAAAGACCCCCCCCACCCCCCTCACCCTCTCCCATTATTATTCTAATTCTAATCACAATAGTTGGTGGTTGTATTAGAATAAAGTGGCATTTAAGGAGTTGGATGTTGGGGGGAAAGCAGGGAATTAAAAGTGCAACTTCAGCTGAAACAAAATGAGAACCAGAGCACTCCTCCTCTTCATCCTCTTATCATCATCATCAATGTTATTTTTATTATTAGGATTATTATTATTTTCTTATTTAAAAGTGAACCACTTTACGCACAGTGACGCTCAGGGTGTATTTAAATATATGCTAATTAAACGGACTTCCGTTGTGGTTTTAACCCACATCTCAGATACTTCTTGGACTCTGACACCCAGAGCAGCAGCAGCACCGGGGGGGCACCCTGAGCTCCACACCGTGCCAGCCTGCTCTACACGCGGCCAGAGTGGCTGAGCATCCCCGGCAGTCTCACAGCGGATCTCTGCCTCTGCTGCTGCTGCTGCTCTCTGTACTGTGTTCAGGCTCATTTAGGGGGCGCCAGTGTATAATTTGCATCGAATGAATGGAGGGTATTTTGATGGAAAGGAAAGCTACAGGTCAGGTGCAGCACAGCACTGATGGTGAGAGGTTTTTCTCTCAAATTACTACAGTTAAAAGACTAATTCTGAATTCTGTGCTGTATGCTTAAATAAATATATCTTACAACTCTCATTTTCAAATTTCATATCTGATTTGTTTCTTATGTCTGAAGACGAGTTTAAAGGAAATGTTTGCAGTTTATTCACAGAAATGAAAATTAAAATACAAACTCGTAGCTCCCTGATGGATGACTTTTAAAATGTGTGTGTGTGTGTTTTATACATACATTTAAAAAATAAATAAACACAACCATAAGCAAATAATTACCACAATAAAAAATAAAAATCAATGATACTGTACTGTTCTCAATGTGTAAAATTCTGTTGCCAGAACACTGAATAAATAATGCCAAGAAATATTTATTAATTATTATGTTCAACTAAACCTCACAGTTTAACATGATGGTTCATCTGAATGAACTTATTCTGCGTGCGGTGAATTATGTACAACTGAAAAACAAACTAACAATCTGTGATACAAATTTTATTTCACCACAGCTTCTGCCAGAAGGATGTTCGTTTTACTGGAGCTAATTGCTGCCCTATACATGTACAGGAAGGTCAAAGGTCATGGTCAGCCACAGAGCAGGAGCCATAGGCAGGGATACAGGGACCTTGTGATGGGCCCCTCAGAGAGAGAAGGCATGAAAGAAATGTTCAAATGTTCTTTTTCTCACTGTGTTACAGCGATCAGTTTATCATCCTCACAACTTCCTGTTTTCAGAGGTGAAGCCGGTAAATTTGAGTTGAGGCATAGATCAGCTGAAGCCTGCTGACATGGCCTGTGGATGCTCAGAAGAACATTTTTTGGAGCAGGAATAAATTCACTCAAATTCCCTCAACAATACAAACACGTGAAGGGTAAAATGCGGTTGCCAAAGCTTCCTGAGAAGTGCTGGTTTGTTGCCTCTCACTGTGTTTGGTAAAAATCACACACTCTTACTTGTTCTGGGTTTTGGAATATTCTCCCTTACTTAGGAAAATAAATATTTGTTTGCACAATTAATGTAAAATCGGGGAAGAGTTATGATGCTGTACATCATTACAAAATAAAAGCAGCACTAGTTCCTGAAAAAAATGGATAAAATGAAGAAAGTTTTAGAAAATTAAAATTTTTGTTTTTCTTAATTTCATATTGAGACAATTCCAGGAAACTAATTTAACCAGAAAAAAGTGTGAAATACAAAAATGTGCACAATAGAAATGCAAGCAAAATTAGCTAAATTTGTTATTCAAGTAATTAACTAGTATTATTAAAAATGTTATTGCAGTAAATTCAGATTTTAGTTATCCTTTTTTACCACGCCCTCATTGTGCGACCACTCTGTTTTTATAAAGAAATAAAATTAGTATTTAATCAGTGATTCTCTGCTCTTTTTAGATTTTATATTAATGTTTCCATAAAAATTGAAATCCTGAGAAAGAAGAGGAGAAAATAAAAGCGGTGCAGTTTGAACAAACAAGTCTGAATATTTCTGATGCAAGAAATGAGAGGAGAGATGTGTGTGTGTTCACAGAGAGTGTGTGGTGTTGCTGGGAGGGTTTGTGTTTATGTCTGTGTGTTTACAGACAGAGAGTGTGTCTGTGTATCATCTGGATAATTTGACAGCTGTATTGTTTCCTGAACACCACTCCCCTCAGTCCACACTCACATTCAGGCAGATTCCAGGGAACAAGCGTGTTGTCGTTAATCTCATATTTCATCAGTGAGGAACTGGACTGGAGCTTTTCAGAATGATGCATGAATGAATTCGATTTTTCGATATGAAACTAAAGAAGCTGAAATGCTGATACAGTCGGAGGAGGAGTTTAAAAAGAGACACCACATGGAACAAGGCTCAGATATTCAAACCTAAATCCTGCAGTTACAAAATAACTGATAGTAACCTCAAATCAAAGTGTTTATGTCCTGATCACGCAGCATTAACCAGGTGCTAATGTTAGCATGCTAACATTTGATTGATAATGTAATGAATTTAATATTTCAGCAGGCTAACATTTAGTAAAATATGTAACCACGTTAACGTTGAAACGTAAATTAAATTAATGTGACATACTGAAATTTAGCATGCTAGCAATAGCATCACCATTTGAGTAGCATTTGAATGTTAGCATGCTGACGTACACGCTAGTAATTACACTGAAATAAGTCTTGAATCGAGCTGTAAGGTCCTCCGCTGTTTCCCTGGTTAGAAAAACGTTCTACACACAACTAAGAACGTGAACATCATGAATGCTAAGAGAATGACTGAGATTAATGTTAGACAGTACTGTACTTCATGGTTTCTAATGTTTTGTGGCACTGCAGGAAGTAGTGATTCCTTTCTATAGCAGGGCAAAGTGACTGAATGGGGGTGTAGCATGTTCAACTTTTATGCGTCTTGTCGTAAAACGTTTTATTAACCAAGCATTAACTAATATACAGTGGTAAATCAGCAAAAACCAGGAATTCTCTGTAACATAAACTGTACCTGTAGTTGCCATTCGCACATTTAAAAATCACTGAAATTGCACATAAAAATAGTTGGTTTAATAAAGCCTCTAATATTGACTTTCTTGTCTGGCAGTAGAGATGGATACCTACAACTATGAGGCCTTCCTCCACGTCTCTGATTCGCTCAGACTTCTTCAGTGATTCAGGTAGGTCTGTTCTTATTGAAGGCTGCTGTAAAAATAACCAGGTCAATCAGAGCTTTGTAAGAGGGATTAAGAATATGGACATTATCTTCCTGTGTCAGAGACAAAAAAAAGTAAATAACGACAGAACAACGGGCACAAAAATGGAAACAACTGTAGACGAGATCCACAAAGCTGCACTGAGTGTTGTACGTCCAATCAGAGAAATAACAACTCTTCAGCTGTCGTGTTTTATCAAGTAACACGACAGAAAACACCTTAATTCATCTTAGCAGCAGGAAGCAGCAGAAACAGTGGAAAGGTCCAACCAGGACAATTAGCAGCAAACTTTAAGGAATCAGCAGTGACATTATGAACAGTTGTTTTTCACTTTTAGCTTTTACTGCAGCAACTGTCTAACAAGCTGCTTTCAGGTCTGATTACCTGTTGAATAAATAGTGCATGAGGAAAGCAGGTTGATGCCCACACCATGATTAATTCACCGCCGTCATGTAACATCTTGTGGGAACAATCTTGTGCTTATAAATGCCCCACCATCAATTATACAGAGACTTTCTGACAGGATCATATTTTTATCATGGATCAACAGGCGGTCTTGAATATTTCCTCACAGAGACCTGAGCAACTTCTGAACTAAACTTTATCTTTAATCTCCTTGTAATGCTAAATTCTCTAGTCATGATAAGTTAATTCCTTTCATTCAGCGCATCCCGGGAATGACACAACACAAGCTTTTTGCAAATGGATTTCAGCAGACAGACTCTGGCAGCGCCGCATCCCGGACGTATTGTCTTCCTGTCACCACTTCTCATCAAATATTAGCCATGTTTTGTGCTTCAGAGGAAAAAAAAAGCAGCTCGGGAGACTAATGCATTGATCTTCGATGGGTAAACACATCACACGAAAAACACAGTTATTCACCGAGACGTCAAAGTCCTCAGCTGTGGACGTGTTGACAGTTATTGTTTCCAACAAAGCTGTTTAATAAATCTCCCTCCACTTTGATACGTGGAGATGAATATGTTTTTTTTATGGTCCAACACACACACACACACACAAATATATATACACACATAAGATAAAGGAAAGATTTTGTTCCCTCACAAGAGAACTTCACATCTAAGCTTTACTGTAATTATATAACCCACTACTCTGCACCTGTCCTCCCACCTGTTCTGACCTACTATTACTGAGGTGCCTTTTAGCAAAGCATTCAGCCCCAGTCAGTTCAGTAAAAGTCTGTGGTTGTACCAGGCTGCATCGAAATGTAAAGCAAATAAAAACAAATTAAAATAACATTCAGATATTGTTGATATTTACATGATATATATTATATATGTATAATGATATTTTCCTACAGGAAAATACAAGTCTGTCGACTTCAGCTACATTTTTTGTTGTTGTATTTAATCTTTTTTAAAAGTAGTCTTTAATATTTCAGTTTAAAAACGTCAGGCTGGTGTTAGCACAGGAATTGAAGCTGATCTTTCTCACATATTTTGCCTCACTGCTGTGATGTTGTGGAATTAAAAACCATCAGGGTGTAACTGTAATCCCAGCTGTTTGAAATCATTTCTTATTGACCACAATATTTTTATTTTCCGCCATTTTATTTTTGAGCGTCCAAGTTCTGATTGTGAAATTCACAAATTCTCTCAAAGGAGAAACAAATGTTGAGTCCATAATGTGTGCACTGATTTGCTTTTGATGATTTGATTAAATAACCAGGTGTGAGACTTGTTTATGTACAGTACAGCTCAGCATCACTGAGCATCGTCTTGAATACTTGCTGTAACAATGGTCCGTTTGCAGCATGGCCATAATCCCAGGCCCAGTTTTTTGTTCATGTAAAGTGCCTTGAATAAATGAGGCAGTAGGAAGCTCCTTGTTTATTCTGGCTGAAATAATCAGGTTGTAAAATGAGAATAAGGTGACACTCTGAAATGTCATTGAAAATATATATATATTTTTTTAGGCAATGTGACGTTGTTGGGTTTTCTTTTTGTACTAATGTAAGTTTTAGCTTCTAATATTTCTGCTCTTTTAATCTTTATGTTGCATGTTTTACACATCTTGTTGGAAATAAGTAGAAACAAGTCAGTGTCTCCTGTTTATCCCTGAATACAGGAAAACAAAGCCGTTTCCATTATGTGACAGTGACGGCACAAAGCTATAAGAAATGTTCTTTCTTTTTATCTGTGCATTTTGTCCTCCTTTCACCTCTTGAGTTCAAACGAAAACAGTCTGAAAAATCAAACTCAGTGTGTTTGAACTGTCCACAGCTCACAGCACGACGAGGAGTCACTGCAGCTATAAACCAAAAATGCTGGAAACCTGCTGGAAGAAACTGTTAAGTGTTTATAATGTGATGACTGAGCGAACAAGTGATTTTTGGACTCAGCCCCTGTATCTCCTGATTATCTATTAGTGACATCATCATTGTTTGGCTGAGTCAACAGGAAGTCCCTGGCTCCGAGCTGAGTTGTTGTAAACACAGTCCAGATGCGAGGAAGAAGATCCAAAACCCTGACGTGACGTGGTGGTGGACGATCAGCAGTGTGGACCTTCCAGTCTCTTTCCAATGGAGGGCAGAAGAGGAGAGGGAAGAGACAGGCAGCCACTCTGAGGCAAGAGCAGAGAGGAAGTGTGGGATGTTTGTGTGTGTGTGAGTGTGTGTGTGTGAAAGAAAGAGAGACAGAGACACACATGAGGAAACAATTCCTGTGATAGTAGAAGAAGAATGTGAAAGCTGTTCATGTGAGACAGGGGAGGAAGAACAGGCAGTGGTAAAAGACCTCTCTGCGTCCAAGGGGTTTTGGCTCATTTCATCACACGTTTAGATAAATAAATGTCAGTCACTGCTGCTCACGCTCAATGATACAACACAACAGTGACTCAACCTTCAGCCAGTTCAGGATAGCTCTCGAAGTCGCTGCTTAAGTCCTCCTCTGTCACACAGGAAGTGACGTGGTTTGGGTTTTTTGGCTCGTGTGGAACTGATGATGATTAAACAACACAAAAACACACAGACAAAATAAAACCAAGACTCTGACAGAGGAGCTGATATTCTGTATTTTTATTTTAGATCAATGAATTCCATAAAAAGACAAACCAACACTGAACTGACCATGCTAACAGCTATATAGAGTTCCACTGTTGCCCAAAAACTTAAAAATCACATCAGTTATCCACACTGTTGAACCTGATGACATGTCCCGTCACTACAATAAACACAGGCCCACACACTCTGCCCAGGTGCCCAGAAATACTCTCTAAAGAACCAACTGTCTGTTAATCCGCTGCTGAAAATAGTCCCTACAAAAGCACTGTTTAGTCCTGTTTAAGTAGCATTAGTCCCCAGCTGCTTTAGTAAATTACAGAACCGTTTTTAAAAATGAAATTGTTCATTTGTTACTTGTTTTTAAACATTAACATCTTCAGTAGGAACCAATGGGCTCAGGGCTGAGTGCATCAGACTGTGTAGAGAAATCAGAGAGCACAAAGAGATCGACTCACACTGTTGTTTTGGGCTTTTCAATAGACAATAGAAACAGATAGAAGAGCCAGGCCTATCCTTTAATGAACACTGTCTGTTGGCTCAACCAAACAAAGTAAATCACTTCAAGAAAAAAATATTTTATTACTTTCTTTCCAGCCACTAAATGTCACAAGAGTCAGGTTTGTTGTTACAGTAAACCAATTTAGTTCTGATGTAAAGCATTTAAAATCTAATTTGTGCCATAGTAGTGCAGGATACAAACAAGATTAATGCATGAAGATGAACGTCCGCACTGGCAGTAATCCCCACATTTAGCTTTGAATTAACCAAACACTTTAATCCCCATACAGCACGTTAAATTAACTTGTCGTTCCTGTCCTCATAGACATCAAATGGACCTGGAAAAAAATGAAGGAAAAAGAGAAAAAACACAGAGGGGGACTGAAAAGGAAAAAAAAAAAACTGGGAAGGAATGAATTAATAATGAGCCACTTTTATACCGGATCCAGCGATTATACAAATGGGGGAAACGGCCAAAAAATATTCTGTATGGCATATGGCACTTCAGCTGCCATATGTGCCAGTTTTCACAAAAATTGGCAATGACGTTCATGATGGTCAGTAGTAACTGCCAAAAACACAGCAAGGCCTGAACAGAGGGAGAGAGAGAGAAAGACAGTGAGAGGGAGAGAGAGTGAGAGAGAGATGGAGGGAGGAGGAGGAGGGGGGAGTAATGCTTCAATAGCTTTGTTGGCTGGCTTGGACTCTTCTCTCCACAGCTTCTGGTGCTCTAACTACAAAGAGAAAGAGACAGAGAGAGAGAGAGAAAGAGGAAAAGACAGAAGAGGAGAAGAAAGAGGGAGGGAGAGAGACAAAGAGAAACTAAGTCTGTGTTCAGATCAAGTATCGTTTCCATCCTCTAAGTGTGAACAATGCCCATACTTTGTCACTTCAATGCTCATATACAGGTGGCACAAAAACACAGATGCCTCAAAATGTCCCCGACTGTCCCTTTCAAAAATCACGTCAAAGGGATTTTCAGGCTTACTCCTTATTTCTCTAACATATAGAAATGCTCGTTTGGCCTCCGAGCCTCTGAGCGGACGGGCCTGTGTAAATGTTTGAGCCAAAACAGGCACCGAGTCGCAGTTATCCCTTTTCAACCAAATAGCTGCAGATGCCCAGAGGCCACAGGAATTAGAAAAGATCTTCATGCACATTCCTGTTTTTAAAACCTGACCAGTACACTAGCAAGGCAATTCAAAGTGCTTTATAAACACCAAGACAAGACATAGAAGAAACAAAAGGCAATAACACATCCTGCATACCTACACCACTGTAACAGACTAATATTTAACACCAGTCCAAAGAAAAAAGACTGTCCCTGCCAACACTTAATGTTTATTCAACACGTGTTGCAAATGGAGCCCAAAGAATAAAAAGTGTTGTTAGTTGTGGCGTTGAAGAGAACCAAACTGCTAGGTAATAAAAGTGAGTGTTTTAAACTGTTCGGTGTGCTAGCTAACTAGCCACATAGCCTGCAAATTCGATGTTAGCTGCACGTTTTGCTTCCAGTGGACGTTTGGACGATAGCTAGAAAGCTAACGAAGGTTGCAGCTAAAAGGCTGTGGCTCTTTTTGTCTTGTGCTTTGGTTGTAACCATCTAACCTTGCTTATTTGGTCTCTAAATGACTTTGTTCTTAAGCTCTGGTTAGCATATGAGAACCTTAACGGATCAAACGCACACATGTCTCTTCCAAGAAAATGAAATGTGGGTGTGATGGCTCTCTAAGGGCGTTTTCACACACACGCTGACTGAACCTGAGGCTGGTCGCCCTGAGAATTTGGTACAATTGTTTAAGTGTGAAAGCTGTGGTCACACCTGGGTGCAGTCCAGAACAATGGTCCTGGGTCCGTCACAGGGTGTTTTTTTTACACCAGATACTAGGTTTGTTTCTTCAGTTGTTTAGGAGCGGGAGTCATTTCTGCATCATCAAGGTTCTGAAAACATAAAGAATACTAGATATTTTCATTTGAGTTGTTCACTGGTGAACATAAATATCACACATTTTTAGAGTTTTTACCATTCGTGTCATAACATAGTAGTAGTATAGCACATCCCCTTCCTGACTGCCACTGTATGGAATTGTTAGATTTCATGTTTAGAGCCAAGATTTACAATGCAAGAGGTTAGAATATGCCCTGTCTTCAGGGCAGACTGGATGCTATCGGAAAGTAGCGAGACACTTCAGTAGAAGAAAAGAAGTGATAGAACTAGAAGAAAAACATTTCTGTTGCTTTCCACCGCTGAAGACAGTACTTGGTGAGTAATGCTGAACTCAAAACATATCTCCTAAACTTTTGCATTAGCAGCTGTTAATGCTAATGTTGGCTATGTAGCAATAGCAAAACTCGCAAATAGCTCCTTTAACAGGTAACCATGACAACACCTTAAGAGAAGCTGAGACGTGAAGGCCTGTTGGCCACTTCGCTGATGTGTGGTTGATGAAAAACTTGAAAACTTGAACTGGCCGGTGAGGGCTTTGCTCTTATTGTCTCTGCAGATTCACTAATCAAAGGGGTCTCTCATACAGCTCCTGTTTGTATGGACCATGAGGCTCATAAACACAGCGCTGACTTCGCCTCCTTTTGAAGATTTTCTGTCATGTAAATCCTGTTTGTTTGTTGCTTTTCAACTCAATTCCCAAGAGCTGAGGACAACCTGGCATCCCATCCAAAGGTGATTATTTTGGGATGTTTTCAAAAGGGACGCTGACACATTTTCAGTCTGCATCATCAAGACTGTTCAGCTGCCCAACATGACTTCATAATTTGCATCCATCTTCCAAAATGTTTTGATTTTTGCTGCTCTCTGTTCCGGATGAACACGGTCAAACAAAGGCCACGCAGGCCAACTTTCCCTTCTGTGGCGTACGTGACTCCAAAAATAAAGCGACAAAAAACATCACCACCAGCTCGGACAGGGAGTGGGTTCATGTGTCCCAGAAGAGTGAAGAGGAGCGAGCTGAGGGGCCTTTTCCAAACCTGTGCCACCGTCACCACCACCTCCACCCCAGGCAAGCTGCCAGAGCAGCTCATGGCTCAGAGCTGCACTGAGCTGCCATGGCGAGGCTTAATGTTCCAGGTTCTTCTGCCCTCAGGGCGTCCTCCCATACAGAACCCAACACACAAAAACACACTTTGGGGAGAGAGCTCCACGTCTGCCTCTGTCAGGGCAAGGCAGCATCCTCCAAATTCTTCAAATGCTCCATTTGGCTTTGCTCTCCTTGTCTCACATAACCAGGATAATTCAAACAGAATGAATTCCCCAGTTTAAAAAGTTTGTTAATAAAACTATAATTTGATCCTTTTCAGATGCGATTAGAGTGTAAATGCATAGCTTAGCTGACTGGAAAAGGTGCTGTTAGGGACGATATTACACGTACATGTCCAGTGACCTCTATTTTCATTTTTATCCTGCAGACACAGAGATATTTGAAATTACTGAGCTCTCAGAATAAAGAACATAAGAACATAATCAGAATTTTAAAAAACTGATATATATGCATTTTTTAAATTCTTACAGTTAAATTATAAAAGCTTTGTTGCATTGTTGTGACCTGGGATTCCTCTGGTTATTGAAGTTAGCACATTTAAAAGCAAAGAGTGTGAGCAGTGTGATGTAGAAGAAGAGGAGTCTTTTGTGTTGTGCATACATGATATCTACAAAGTTTCAGTTTCATTCATATCATTTTATTCTTATTATGGATTATTAGAAATTAATTTCTTTACTCAAATATTTTACATAATGCCTCAGCACTATTCTATATACAGAACAGATATCAGCTGACAGTCATGTACATTATTTTGTGGCAGCAGTGGAGAGAATCCCAAAAATCCAAACTAGATCTTTGTACATTTCAGGCCAATATTCCCCATTCAGTAAATAATTACTCTGTGTGCTGCACTGTGCACTGTCTCCACATCACACCAGTCCTGTGTAAATAAAGTTTATGTCGCCAGTTTGAATGTTCAACCTCTTTTTGAAAACATTTTGGAAGGGGAGGGGTGAGGGTTGTTTTGATGCAGCAAAGAGCAAGAAAAAGAAAAACGTGCAGGATGAAGACGACAATTGATGTGGAATGCCTTGAGGAGGAGCTGTCAGCACCACCAAACCAACCTACCCCCCCACCCCCTCACCCCCACAGCCCCATTTCCTCCCCTCCGAACCAATGATGGCCCAGGACGGCTGCAGGACCGCCACACAAAACAGCAAATCAAAGCCAGCAGCAGCAAACGCACAGTGGGGTCCCGACGGGTAGCGGCAGGCGGACGCCGGCAGCGAGCAGAGCAGTGTGTGTGTGTGCGTTGTGTGTGTGAGGCAGTGGGACACAGCTGCTGAGTGGAGGGCATTCGATCTGTGTGTGGATGTGTGTGTGTGTTTGGGGGTGTGTGGCCCCTCTCAGAGTCCCTGCACAGGGAGACCTCTGCGTTCCATAAGTGCATCAAAGTTTGATCTCAAAGAGACAAAAGCACACAGAGACAGAGGAGAGGATGAGAAGTCAGGGCGGTTTTGAGGGTTGGCTGACAGACCAGAAAAATGGAATAAAAACAAAACTCCTGCAGACTCTGAAGACAGTCGTTCAGGAAGGGAAGGTTTTTGGAAGCTCTCTGGTGACAAATATTCAGAAGTTTAATTCAAAAAGTGCCTGTTTCCGAGAGCTAACAAGTTATTTTGACAGTGACATGAAAGAGGCCTCAGCGAGGAGGAGCTCCGTCGTGGACGTTGATGAGCAGCGAGTGGAGAATCACCAGTGAAGATGCAGAGGACGCACAGACGTGCAGCGCAGATGCAGCTGCAGTGGAAGTGACACGTTTTCGCCACATTGCGGCTTTGGCTCCGGTCCAAACAGGAACTGCAAAAAATTTCTGTACAATTGGCTGCTAACAAATGAAAAGAATAGTGTTCAGTCATTTTTAGTCCATGTGTCTTCAAGACTTTCTCTGCTATTTGTCTAAGATGAACTACCTACAAAGCATTTTTGATAATGATGATTTATAATCGTTATTAATCTGAAGTTTAAAAAGTCGACATTGCCGCCCAGTAATCTCATAATGTGATGCTGGTTTGTGTTAAACCTCTGTCATGGAGCAATGATCTGTAGTTTACTTTCTGAGCCATTTTATTTGAAGCTTAAGTGCCACAAATATGTCATAGCACAGTGTAAAAAGGTTTTTATTTGAGCGTGATGTTTTATATGAATATTTTCTCATGTCTTACATTTCACTTTATGACTCTGGAGTATTTGAAAGGTCCCAAACCCCCGAGTGAGAGCCAGAATAAAGACCTAACGCACTCCTTTCTTATAAGTTGTTTTAGTGCCATATGCCTTGAAGGATTTGAGTGGTGGCATTAATAAAAAAAAAGAAAATAATCCCTCAGGACTTCCAGTGATGCCTCACAGGGAGCTGAAGAGTGGGGGCACCACCCTGGGCCTGCCGGCAGTCACCAGGGATTCTTTAACTTCTGACCCTGGTCGACATGGATAACTGTGTCTGACTGTAATCGCTGTGAAGCCCCCCTCTCCTTCAAGACATTTAAGCCGAGGGAAGGATCCTGGTCTTAATGAGTGACCCCTGGTTTTAACGAAGCACCACCATCGCCCCGGGCACCTTATTCCCCTGGACATAGTCAGGGGTCACGCACCCGGGGTACATCAACCTCATTCTTGTCACGTCAGGGCCGAGCAGACGGCGGCGTCCTGCACACTTTCTAAATGGGGGAGATTTCACAGCAGATTTACCTCATAACCACCATCATCTTCCTCTGCTCTCTGGGGAAATCCCCCTAATTCCCACTGTGATCTCCTTTGTCTTTGTTGTTGCACGTCTGAGCCTGGCACGCATCCCGAGCCACCAGTCCTGCATTTGTCTTATGTGGTTTTGGGGAAATGGGGCGGAGAGCGTGAGGCTTTCTGGAGCAAAGAATGTGCAACGTGTTACCAGGACGGCTGCCAGCAGAGAGGATGGTTGTAGGACCCTGCTCCGAGTTTTAATTGGTCTCATATTCTTGGCCTCAAGCGTGCCGAGATTGAAAGAGAGTGTGCAAAAGACAGAAAGGAAGAAAGAAAGACATCAGATTCCTTTCCACTATTTTTGGGGGGTTGGCATGAAGAGTTCAGAATTAAACCCAACAGATTATCAGATTAAACAATTACACAATGGAGTCAAATGTCAAAATCAGAGGGGGAGTCAGTCACTTTAAACACGGCAAAAATAAATAAATAAATGATCCTGCAAAATAGTTGTAACACTGCAGGCACAATAGGCTTCCTAATTCCATGTGCAAATGAAGCAATCTGCTGTAATTGCAGCAGGGATGGATGAGTCCCTGGTTGTTTAACTCCAGAGTTTAGAGCAGGAGGCGGCACTCAGGTGCATCCGCTCAAACTGCCCGAGGAAGCTGGAGCAAAAGACTCTGGGAAGCAGCTAATGTTTCACTGCTAAGCCAAGTATGTGACCCATTGAAATGTTTGGCCTCGGTTCGAGTCTAAGCTTCTAATGGAGCATCTCACTCTCTTTCTCTCACACACACACCTCCCCACCCCCTTGTTCTTGAGTGGCGTTTGGTGTTAAGCTAACATGACTTGAGGCTCAGGCACTGCAGCTCAACGTCCGGCTAAATATTGCTGAGATTGGCCTGAGTTTGCTGGTATTGTAAGTGCGCCCATTTAATCCTGCAGCCTTGGACCACACATCCACAGCACTCATTACTGTCACAGCCCTTTAATATTAGATTAGTGACCCTTTGGAAATTAGAGGATGACCAGAGAAGGAGGCTGGAGTGACTGCCAGGAGGGATGTGCAGGGGTATTTGCCCACCATCCATCCAAACCTCTTATGTTTGCTTTGGGAAAACGGACGCCGTGGCCTGGACTCATGTCATCCTATGTGGCCGGTAATCGCATTAAAAGTTCACACAGTAGTCTGCGATGAAAAAACTGTGCTGTGCTGTGGCTGTCCTCAAAGGGATCCCATGTGAGGGGAGCTGATGCAGCTCTCTGGTGTACATTACAGGGACATGGCTCCAGGCTGAGATGGAGCTTGTTAGCTGATGGTCCTATAGATGTTCACAGAGTGATGTAAAGACACTGAGGGTTTAACATACAGCTGCCTGCTGAACTGAAAATTCATCTGACAGTGTCAAACTTTGAAAATGGGTTCACTCTCTCACAAATGGTTTTTGAACTCCGTTCCAAGAATACTGATGAACAAAAATGTGACTCCTTTGATACCACAGCAAGCATCAGGACTCCAGAAGTCCAATACAGCTGCATCTCTGGATCTACTCCACATTCACAAATGTACTCTTCACCAATCTGCTCTGGTTTGGGTTATTCATTTTCACTTCATTTTTTTATAACTGAAGTTATGAGTTAGCTCAGTGTTGAGACTCTCAAGTGACTTAGATTAACATTATATTTAACTTTCTGTCAAAATGTACAACTCCAATGCTCAACTTCATTAACAAACAAACAAATTACATCAACACTTTACTTGCCTCTAGCAAGTAGTGGAGTAGTAATTCAGTGATTAGCTTTGCTAAGTGGTTAGCATAGCTGCTAACAACTGCTTGTGATAGCTGATACAAAGAACCAATAAAAGAAAATTAAAATTAAAATGCTACTGATGGTTAATACAATGCAAGTTTATTCTTAAATGAATTTGATACTTTGGGAAATATGCTTATTCATTTTCTTTCTTTCACCTTATGTAGCCTATAGCAAGGAGGTGAGTAGCCTAGCTTAGCACAGCTAGCCTGGCTCTGTTCAAAGTTCAACATTACATCCACCAACAAGGCTAAGGCTCAGTGATTAACACATTATTTCCTGTTTGTTTAACTGACACACAAACAGAAATGTAAAATCACAGGAGGTTATGTGCCGTAACTATGTCTTAGCAAATAACAGCTAGGCTAACCAGGTAGCTGTTTCCCCTGGCTTCCAGTCTCTATGATAAGCTAAGCTAAGCTAATCACCTCCTGGGTCTAGCTTTTACTTAACCTACTGTCATGAGAGTGTTATCAATTTGTTCAACTTAATTCTTGGAAAGAATGCTAATCACCATATTTCCCAAAGCGTCTGGTCGATTTGACACTTGGGTCCATTGAACATCATCTTCCCAGCTCTGGCTTAACTGCCATTATATTTGTCAATCTGGTCAGAAACCCTTTTAACCCTTGTTTAACTTTTGGGCTGATATTCTGGTGACATATTTTGTGACATTGATGAAATACCTTGCTGTTTGTAAACTGCATAGGCTCAGGATAAACACATGAGAAAGAACTTTTACAACAGCAAGAATTATGCAGAGAAAAAACAATAAACTGTGAAATCTGTTTCAGACAGAGCGGAGTGGTTCCCTGATGACAAAGACAACCCGAGGCGAATTCCAGAGAGGAAGAACAATTTCATGTCACTGCTTCTAAAATAAAACAAAAAGCTCCCAAAGAAACAAACAAGTTGATTCCCATCACGCTGCCTCCTGCTGAACTAAAAACTCTGGGTGAGGGAAGGTACAGTTTGTCGTTGTGTTTTCTGTTTGTTTTGCTGCTTTCTAGGTTACAAGACCTGACACTGGACAAATCTTTGTGCTCGCTATCCTCCAAACAATAAGTTCCCTTAACCACGGCTGAATTCACTTAAGCTGCCTGGCCAGGCGTGATTACTCATGAATGTTCTGATACTTCTACAATACCTAACATGTGTTTTCTCTCACTCAGGCTTGGCGAGGAGGGAATGTGCTGAGGTTATTGATTACACTTCTGAGAACTGCAGGGAGCAGAGATTCACTTGTGCCTCAGCCAGTGTATCTTAGCTCATATGAGTAGTGACTCTGCTAATCAACACTGTCAGTTTGTCACAGCAGGGGAATTTTCTGTCAAATTTTGGCCAGTTTTACTCTCAATTCTTGGCTCGGATGTCATCGAAAACAGAGGCACAAATGGATATTTCCGTTCAAAACTGTAAGTTTCCAACACATTGATCATTTAGAATCAGTTCCATCACTTCATGACCCATATGACTTTGTCCCAGCCAGGTGAAGTCTTTACCACAGACAGATTTTAGAGGCCCACAAAGTCACACTGTGCATACAAAGTCAATGGAAAGACGTGATTGGATATGACTTTCCCCACGGTGGCACAAATTTACTGGAAAACACTTCAATGTGAAAAATGTCTCAATCTGCTTCATAAACATACAAACCAAGAGGAAAACAAAGAGAGACTGGAGGGAAATAACAGAAAGAAGTTTCTGATGAGGCAACTCCATGACAACAGAGCCACCTCCATCCACTGAGGAAGGCTGTGTGATACAATGGAAAGCTCCAGGAGAGCTGCTAAATGAAACGTGGAGAGATAGATTTGTCAAGGCTCCTCTGTGCTGGTTTTCCTCTGTGGTAGGTCTTCTTTCACTGTTGGCTCGATGGTGTAGGGGTATGATTCTCGCTTAGGGTGCGAGAGGGTTTCCCACTGTACTGAAGCTTTAGTGTTGTCCCTCACTCACAGCTTAATTACAAAGCCTTATCAGCTGAGAGCTAACATGTAAATGTGAATCAGCTTTTTAAAAATTCAGATTAAAACTCAGGTCTAGATTTGACAGAAGACACACACGGTCTGTTTTTTAACCTCGGCACCAGTCGTCAAGGTTAAGGAAACCATCCTCTTCACCTCATCTCCAACTCTGCTCTAAGTTTCATTTCCTTCTTCTGTCCTCTCCAGCTATCACTCAGTTTCGGGCGGAGGCCTTTTTAGCCCTCATGGCCGTGTTGCTAATCTCTGGCGACACGGTGCTAGCTCCCTCCGCTGCTGCGTTGTGGAAACTTGAGCAGGAAAAGGCGGCGGGGAAGCAGAGTTGATGGGGACTTGGCGGTCTGCTGGCGACGAGGGTGAAGCACGGTACTGAAAATGGCAGCTGTCAAGAGATGTGACGGTGAGGGGGAGCAGGCGAGGTCCAACCCCTCCCCACCACCACCAACCCACCAACCCACTGCCGCTCCGGTCTGTCTGAGGACTTTGTCACATGTGTTAGATACTTCTGGTCGTCAAAGTAAATGCAGAGCGGCAAGCTTGTCAAGTTGAGTGAGGAGGTATGTCCGTGCGTGAACTCAAGTGTGACTGCTTAGGTAAATCCATTAAAGCGCTGAGAACAGGGGGGATTGTTTACTCTGATTCAGCCAAAGCTGGGGGAGCAGATGATATGTATATCTCATCACATTTAACATCACACTTTATTTACGGATTCTGGAGACTTGTCCAGAATACAAATAGATATGTATCAGTAACATCCACTTTGAGAGGGCAGACTGTGCCAAAGTTGCACTTTTCAAACAGCCGCTGTATGAAGGAAGTAGTTTGTTAGCTGATCTGTGTCCATCTTAAAGAATGATGGAATGTTAGAAGCTACAAAAAGTGGAAGGTAATCAACATGTAACACTGACTACACAGCAACAGGAAACATGCAAAGCACTTATTCCTTGCTAACAACACAGTCTCACCATTATGTCCAATAAGTAAAATAAGCAGCAGTTTCAGGGCTTTCAGTTGCATTACACAATCCTCCTCAGCTGCTGGAGGTCAGATTTCCATTCTTCAGAGACCTTTGAGGGCCTCGTGTTTGTGTTGGCTTTAAAAGTAAAAATACTTTTTCCAGAGTTCATGCCTGCATGTTCTGTTAAACTTTATTTAAATCAAAGAAATTAAGAAGATTCTAAGACATAGGGTTTTGAAATTGGACTAAAAAGTGAATGAATGACTGTTTTTTTTCTAGGATTTCAGTGTGGATGTGGCTCTGCATTGGAATACACATAGTGACAGGAAATAACGGGATAAATGTGGCAGATTTCTTTTATATACAAGTGTAGGAGGTCATGGGAAAAATATTCTGAAACTCTTGGATCAGCACCATTATCATCATTTGACCATTCGCTCCATGGCAAATGGTCTCACATCCAGTTAATCTGACAAAAACTGTGCTATTCTTCTGTCCTGCTGCCAAACAGATGAATGAACTGAAAGTCTAATCTTTTTTCTAAGATGTAAACACAGATGAAAAGAGGTTAAACCAGAGCGCTAAAGATAATTATCTGCCCACAGATGTGTACGGTCACTGAGAGGTTACACATGATCATAAGGCCTGCAGTATATCCATACTTATCCATGCATGGGATCCTTACTGTACATACATTTAACTAGTGTAAAAGTTTAATGCAACCGTTTATACAACATGCCGTGCTGTGATGCATTCATTGGAGCACCTGTCCTCCTGAGAGGTCACGTGAGGTCAAACCCTCTCCCGAGCCACGAGAAAACAACAATGTGCCAGCAAGTTTTCTTCTAACGCTGGAAAAGTGCAAAGACTCTCATGACAGGCTGGAGAAAACATCGGCAAGATGAACTGTGAACACGGCAATTGTTCTTCGCTATCTTGCTCCAAGCGCCCGGGGCAGTTTGAACCGGGGCTGGTGGAACGAGGCGGGGCGGGGGCGGCATTGTGGGTTGCACTGGAGGTGACGAGGTTGGACGGATTATTTGCTGCCAACTTAAGCGACAGCAAGGCCTGTAGACTTCCCTCTTCTTCTTTAAAAAGTGTTTTTACCCCGGGGGGACAGGGCGCTGTGGGACAATCATTAAGCTGTAAAGGGATGGCCCTCACCAATCAGCCCCCGTCAGTGTTCAGCAGCGCCGCAGCCTGACATGTGAAGCAACAGCTACTCGAAAGCCTCGTCCACTTTGGTTTCACATCAGCGGCTGCGCTCTTGCTGTTCATTCTCTTTGTCTTTATTTGTTCCACTCACTGTTTCTCTGCCTCTTATGTACTCATTCAGTCGAACACACTCTCAGATATTTGTAAAGTCACCTAACCCCGATTTTCCATTGACAACTTTGCCTGAACTCACACAGCAAAATTTCAACTCTCAATCCTCTCAATTTGTAACATGAACCTTAAATTGAATTATATTTTTGAATCTAAAACTAAAGAAGTTGTCTTCTAGCGACAAAACACCACTGACATATCTGGACTACACACCAGCTGGTGAGATTTCAGGAATTCACTATTGATTTTCCAATCTCTACTCTCAAGATTACAGATGTGCAGATCTTGTCAGGGGAGGCACGAGAACACTGATATCAGAGGAAACTGGGTCTGACAGGATTGTTGCAATTGCACCTGTTTACCAATAGAGGTTGATAAAGGTCACAGCTTACTTAAGGCTTCTTAAATTCATTTTCCAGTGACCTCATTCTTCTGTTTTTTTATTTTTCCTGAGGATTTGCAGACATGAAGCCAAAGACTACACACTAATAAACAGGTGACCACCATGACCCATTTTCTATAAAAGAAAGAGGAAGTCAAAAGTTCAGGAACCATAAAATTGAGGAACTAGAGTCTTCCTGAGAATATTTTGTGCTTATGTTCTCACCGCATCTTAAGAGGTGTGACGTGGATGTAGAGGTGCAGGTATTGTCATCATTGTGGTCTTTATTGGCGTTAATGAGTCTGTCCGTTTTTTGGAATTTCTTATGAACGTCTGGACCTGCTGACTGCTGAATGTGAGAACGAGGAATTTCTCCGACTTCTATTGATGTGCATCCAGTAAAATCCCTGAGTTCTTGAAAATCAACTCTTTGGTTTTTTATTCTGCATAAGCTTGTCTGTGACACAGCACAACGCAACGTCCTGAGGAAATGTAGGGAGAGCGTGTGTCAACACATGCAGTACATGAGTTTCTGAGCAATATCCTCATCCTCTGTAAAAGCAGTTTACTTTGGCACTTTTCTGTTCACAGTCGACATTCAGGGGAGCTGCTGTGATTCTAACTTGACATGTTTATGGAGGAGGAACCCTCCCTTTGAGGGATATTAGCGGAATGAGATGATTATCGTGGATAAAACCTTCCTTTAAAAGACTTAGTCATTTTTACCATGTCGCACAGACTCTCCACCAACAGCTAATGGTTACATCTGGCTCTGTTCTTAAAGCAAGCTCTTCTCTCTGTGATGAGAAGATGCAGTGAGATGTTACCAGGGTTTATTTTCTCAGACCTGAACCATGAGTTTCACAGCCCTGTACCTGGAAGTTCACAGGATCAGTCTTTGCAGTAATAAGCAGTGTGTCAATCAACGATCATACATTATGAAATGTCCTTGAGCAAGACTCTGAACTCCCAGCTTACACACTCATGCAAGGAGTCTCGACGAAATACTCCCCCCCCTCCAAAAAAAAATAAAAATAAATAATGTAATGCAGTGATGAAATTCAGTGACTTCTCTGGAGACGAGCATGCCTCAGGACGCCGCAATGACCTGATGTTTGCACAGGCGGCCAGTCAGTGGAAAAAAATAAAAAAGGTGGTGAGAGAGAAACACTGCTGACACTCATCCGCAGTGCTCTGGACAGGAAGGTGAGCAAACAATCACCAGGAGCAGGTGCCTTTTGATGGACAAAGCTGCCAGCGCGAAGCCTGCATGTCAGCCAAGTAAATAAAACACCGAGAGGAGGGGAGGAGAGAGGGGGAGGGAGGGGGGAGGCAAGTGGGAGTATGAGACAGAGGAATGAGATGGATGCAAACTGATGGTTGTGTTTTTACAGACCGGCGGCGGTGTCTGAACCGAGAGGAAGCAGGTATTCACTGTTTGTCAGGTTTGAGGAAAGCACAACCCTGAAGGTTGTTTGTGTAAGCAGCTTATTATGAGCCAGAGTTAGGCTTTACTGTTAAACGTCCTGAAAGATAGCATCATGTCTTTTCAGCAAGCGGCCCAAAACAACATTAAAGTTCAGGGCGGCGCCCTCTAGTGGAGGTACTTGTAGCAGGAGGAAGGTGACGGTAACACGGTCCACACATGGAGGAGGTCATGGTGGATGGACACAGGAGGCAGCTGTTGGTTTCCCATCTCCAACCGGCAGTAACACTCTCTTTTAACCATGACTGCTCCATAACCTTCACCTCGTGTTTATTATTGTAACCATGACAACAAACTACTACCATTACTATAGTGTTGTCATATCATAAAAGGGTCATTTTTATTTTTCCACTGATTTGTTTTGCAGTTTATCTGCGACACATCTCCTGCTGTGTGAGATGTTTCTGTGACGTCGTGTCAGAGGGTAAAGATTATTCATCTTCATCTCTCCATATAAAATCCCTCCATCCAAACTCCCAACGGCAAGATTTAAATTAGTAAGAGAAAAGCTTTCATGACAGAAAATACACTACGTACACTGACTTTCTTTTACCCCACTACACTATTTTAACAAGAAATCCTATTTAATCCAAATTTTGGCAGATGATATTTCGCCTTTACTTAACAATGATTTTCCATCCATCCTGCAGTATCTAAAAGAACCCCTCATATATCCACAGTCAACTGCTGGGAGCTCCTAACTAGTAGAACTAAATTCACATGCTGCAACCCCAAATTTTGGCCGTTTGGCTGAAAACCCTGATGACTTTGCTCCCTGCTGATTGTTCTAGTATGGAGCCAAAGAGTAATCCCATCAGTAAACTGTGTCAGGAACCAGGAACATCAGTTGTATCTCACTGGAAGACTGTCTAATCTGCTTGGTCTGGACCTGACCATGAATTCCACACAGTTTCCAGTTGTGGACTTTGGAAACGCTTGTGTTTTATGAGTCCACTGAGGAAACAACTCATGTCATGTATATAAATGCTTTTGCTGCTGCCACAACAATTCATCTACTATAAATACTGTGAATTTATCGTTTACTTTTTCTTTCCAAAATTCTGAAAGATATTCCAATCCCCCAAGTAGACAGAATTTCAGATTTCAGCGCCAGGTAAAATCACAGATGTTTATATACTGTGTGAATGGTGACGTGATTGTGGTAACACTGACATGAACCCAGGCAGGGAGAGCAAAAAGCAACTGTGCTTAAACCTGCACTGTTTTCTTTCCTTCCTTCCTTTCTTTACTCCCTTCCTTCCTCTCGTCTCTTTTAACCCAAACAGGACGAGAAAGAGACAAGACTAGAGATCTGACCATCGCTCCATATTGTCCTTAATTAAGTGTTGATTTCATCTGTGTCAAACAAAGAAACAAAAACCACAACCTTCAGTACAAACATCGTCATGGATGAGATCCACTAAGTGTCTGTTGGCGTGAAAATAAAACCATCCATTCATATTTTACTTGGATTCATTTTACAAGTTTATTTAACAGACATCAGTATGAAAGTTGGTGAGTGGTCAGGGTGCTAGATTAGATTAGATAGTTTTCTTTTGTTACATGATTATTGTTACATTTGTCTGTTGAATGGGAGCATTTGAGATGACATTATGACATGTACTTTGGGATCTTGAGGCATGAAATGGACAGTGAGTTTTCAGAAGTAATTTATAGCTGCGGAGGGATAGTTCATTGTTATTTATACAGCCCAATATCACAAATAACAAATGAGCCTCAGGGGGTTTAACAATCTGCACTAGATAAATGTTTAGACCCTTGAATCAGATGAGGAGAAATTCCCCAAGAAAACCTGTTAACAAGGGAAAAAAATGGAAGAAACCTCAACAGAGGAGGGCTGTTCAACAATGACACGTTAGCATGAGCCACATGCTAATGTCAATATGTTCACATGCTCATTGAGCATTAATATGTTGATGTTTAACAGGCAGTGTTTACCACGTTAACTATCTTTAGTTTAGCATGCTAAGATCTGATGGGAATGTCATTAGTTCTCCAGGTTTGGTCACAAACCAAAGTAATGGACTATTGAAAGTTTGACCTGATGATTGATCAGTAAAGTAATTACAGTTCATCCAGAGGGGGACATGAATATCTGTACACAAAGTCATCTAATAGTTGTCCAGATATTTAACTAATGGCTGTGCAAAGTTTCCCATCATGCTCAGATTTGGACAAACTAAACTAGAGAATTTAAAAGAACCTTGCACAGCCCCATCCCCACTGCTGAACATCAGGAAACCGCTCAGCGTTCCCACTTTGACATTAATCGGTTCAGCCTAATGTTTCCTTAAATTAATCCATACGCCCTCACAGAGGCTTTCACTTGCTCCCATGATACTGCACGCCAAAGAGATCCTTGACGTCTCAACAACGCAGTGAAAGAAGTTGAAGAAGTAATTCTGAAATGACTTCATCACCTGTTTTCCCCTCATCCAGCCCTCCCCGACGCCCTGTCTGAGACTGTATTAATCCCGACTTCCCTCTAATCCAATTAAACATGGGAGCAGAGGTGCTGTCACTGCCAAACATGTTTCTGCTGGAGCCAAGTGAAAAAAAAAAAAAGCCTCGAGACAGATTAAGGCAAAGAAGATCCTTAATTTATTAATCACTGAACTCTGCTGTCACTGATAGGGGGAACGAGCACGTCTTCATACACGAGAGCTGATATGAGAGGGGAGTCAAGCGTGAAACACAAAGGGGGAATCAAGAACAATTACCAGGAGACGACGAGAGGATCAAACGTGGATTCATTTCATTATCTGGACGATGCATCGCTGCCCGTCCCTCTCTAAATGCTAACGTCTGCCTCTGAGGAGCATGGAGTCAGTGCAGATGTGAGCTTTAACCAGGGATGTGGCGGAGGGTGAACACACAAGAAGTTTGGGGCATAGTTAGTTCTCAAACTGTTGTTAACAGTGTGATGACGGGGTCGTCTGAGGGGAACAGTCAGAATCAAAGCTGCATTTGGAAACATTTTCATGTAAAACTGAACAGAGTGGGCATCTCAACACGCACCTGTGAAGTCATTTTTCTGGCGGTTAAGGGTTCATCTTTCTTCACGTGTTTAGACTTGTATTGGACGTGCAACAGAGAGGTGTAAACCTCTAGACTAATGACTTGAGTTTGAAAAATTAGGACCTGCGATGCAACTGCTGAGATTAAAAAGCAAAAACAGTTAAGTCTCAGGTTTTGACTTGATTTGGCAGAATTAAAGATTAGCAACGGAGCAACAGCTGGGCCTTGAATGACCATACATATTGAATATATACCCACTGAAAGACGACTGGCCACAGATAAACGTCAGTGTGTTTTTGGATAAAATGAGGGCTCTGGATTTTATCCTTCATCATTTACAGTATAACCACACTATGAAGAGATTGCAGCATGGGCAGTATAAACAGAGGAATGATTACAACACTCAGTTCTTTCAACATATCCTGTGAACTAAAACAGACTTGGTCAGCATCCAAAGACCTGAAAGTCTTACAGCTTGGTTTATAAACTGTTTAAGACTTATGTCTAGACTTGGGTTTCCCCCAAAGGATTTAAAACCTAGATCACATCTTCCACTTCATCCACTGTAGCTGCAGGTTTGCTTTAGGTGCCCAGTCAGTCAGATATGTTGACCTTGTTTCTCTGATGTCCCTGGGTTGTAAAGTTAAGTTTTTAGATACCTCTTGCTGCCATTTGGTGACCAACATCCAACCATTTAACACTACATCACTAGCACATGAATGTGCAATGGACAAACACTGATTTAGCTTTTCTGTAGCACCAGGAGACTGATGAAACTGATGTGTGTATGTGGCTATGAAATAAAAAATGGGTTGCTCAAAACAACACAAGGTGGTCATTGTGTGCATAATTAACATTTACACATACCAGACAGGTGTAGGAGCTTTCTAAGTCCCACACAGACTACACTCATTATACACACTCACACACCCGCACACACACTTTTGGCTTTTGTGTAGTTTGACACTTGGCCTCAAGTCATGATTGATAGATGCTGTTTACTTCTGGGCAAGGCACTCAATTTCAACTTAAGATGCCATTAGTGACAAACAATGCTTTCTCAAAGGAGGAAAAACAAGCTAAAATAACAGTTATTAAGGTAATTATGAGTTATAGATGCTATTAAGGCTCGATGGATCTTTGTTATTGTGACTAATACTTCTTTGGTTGGTCTTCTTCAGGTGGCTTGATTTCCTGACGCCTCTCCAATTATCAATAACGAGTTTCTTTTTTCTCCTGATGAAGCATCATAAACATCCAGCAGTTCTGAACTTGAAGGACCTTCAGAGGACAAAGCTGCACATTCGCCCTTCTACAGGACAGCGAGTACAGTCACTGTTCACCAAACCACACTGAGTCACAGAGAGCAGGAAACTGATTCAGCAGTGCTCCCAGTGGATTACAACCCACAACCACACAAAGACCGATGAGACTTAGACTTAGACTTAGACTAGACTGACTGACTGACTTTACTTGATGTCACAGCACTTTCAACATTATTGACCCGAGGTTAGCATACGCTACCTCTTCATCCTCTCATGTTGGACTGAAGGCTAGCTGGTTAGCATGCTAACTTCAGTGGATATCTCTGCGACAGTATCTTAGTTAAAATGTAAGAAAGGTGGTGAGGCCATTTAGGCCCCGAAAGGTCTTTGAAGCTGTTTAAGTGCTTTTATTTAGTATACTAGTTGAGCTGGTGCAGCATATTTACAGTACAAGCTGGTCTGGCCAAACTGTGAAAGATAACCAAACTGACAAGGAAAGAGACGGAGGGACATATCCTCTTAATAGTTAAATATGAATCAACAAATATTAGTAACCATTTGAAAAATATGTTTTTTTAAATTTGTATTTTTCTAAAATATATATCCCATCTTTTCCTCACTCCATTAAATGCTCTGTATGAAATCCAAAAATCCTTGTCATTACTGACACCTGTGGCCGTTAAGTGAACTGCAGCCTGCGTCCTATTGCTCATGCACACGCACGTACGCACTACGTCAGTAAACAGGTGCGAGCAACAAGCAAACGTTAGCCCGGTAGCTGTAACTTAGCTCCACTACAGGGATCCGGAGTTGGTTTGTTAGCTGAAGAAGTAAATATCAAACAGCAAGCTTATCGATTTATCAGCTGGATCAGCCGATTAGCTATTAGTTATCCACGCAACACAGTAGTTAGCCACCGAAATGTCCACGTTAGCAGGTAAGCTACCGCTAAAAGCATTAGCTAGCTAAAACCACAGTATCACATTAAATTGAACAGGCTTTGAAGCAATGTTAGCTCACCTGTCCAGTGTGAAGAGTTGGTTTTAATCCCCAAAGCCAAACGAAGGACCCTCCATGAATCAAATAAATCAAATGCTCTGTCGATGTGGACCCTAGTTCTAGAGACTTTTATTGTGGTAGGACGCTCGGGAACGAAGTAATAACTTTAAAGAGAGAGGTCAAAGGTGTGTTGGCACTCTTTGGGTTTCTTTCTTCTTGTGCTTCTTAACTATTAGAAATAGTTTGTTGGTGCACTCTTTGTATTTTGTCACGGGTTTATCTCTTGATTAGCTTTAACACATCACTGCTTCCATAAATTAGTGTTGTTGTTTTAACTGTCACTTTTGATTTCCCCTCCGGCTTAAAAGCCCCATGACAAATTGATGTACTACAACTATTTTCTCAAGCCACTGGATTCTGGTATACACATACATTTCCCAAATAATGGGGGAATACATGCTTGTTGTTTTTTTGTTCTCTTTGTTTTATGGAGCCCTGATCAGGATACACCAAGTTAGGTAGCATATACTGAAACCAAATGCCGTGCAAAAGAATTAACATTCTAATTAAAATCTAATTAGACTTTGATTTGCCAGATAATTATACTCGTGTGTTGCTGTTCTCTGGACTATTCAGATTTGATGAGGTGTGTTAGTGGTAATTACCTCGCTGATATGGAGTTGTGTGACAGCACAGTTTTCACACTGAGCCAAAACAAAAGAAAATAGATTTAGTTGCCTTGTATAATCCATTTTTAGTAGAGGCTGTGGTGTGAGTAATTGCTTCTTTCACTTTATCAGGACTTTCTGAGAGCAAAATAAGATCTTAAAGAAACCAGGATTTGAACAAAATGTGGCTCTAGAGGCAGATGTGGACTATTTTGTTGTGACGCTGACTATAGCCAGGAATCTGGAATCTCATCTGAGTAGATATTTGATTATACGACTTTAAATATATCAGAATGTCACATTCCCAAAATCATCTTGAAACCAGCTTTGGCTCACATCTGTCGGCTGTATTTCAGGAGCAGTGACATGCAGGGAGAAGCCAAAGTCACTGTCTAAGCAGGCGAGCAGACAGACAGAGCAGACACATGAATTAGATGAATTTAGACTTGACAAACTGAAAAAGACTTGCAACCTGAGTTTGACTGTGACTCTAATGACTAGTGACTTCACTTGGACTTTAACCTTTTGACTTGGGATCTTTAAAATGTCGCTGTGAAGCAAATTAACTCTTCATTTCTCTGACTGTAAACTTGGTCTGATAACAACCAATTGTGTTGTGTAAGCAGGGGGGAGAGGTCGTAGTCGTTAATAACACACCTGAGCAGTGTGTGTTTCAAATTTTAGGATGTTTTAGGACGTAAATCAACTTATTGTTAAGCTGCTTTTAAAAGTCAAATGGCTCTTCATAAGTTTAAAGGTGTAAACGACTTGTTTGGGACATAAAACCCAAAGGTTAGGATTTGGGACTTGACTCAGGACTTCATAGTCCTACACTTCTGACAGTAGTCTGTCATGGCACAATTAAAGTCAAAACAGTTATGAAAATGCTAAACCACTGGAAAAAATAGATGTTAACGACGTCAGACTTTTGTTTTGCTGGATTTACATGGATTTCACTGCTTTTATTGAGAACATTTGCAGCAGCAGATAGAGGAAAAACCAGGTAGAGCAGAACCTGTCAGTGTTTTTACTCAAATGCATAGCCTGAAGTCAAATCCTCTGCCACCTTGTTCAAACAAGAGGCGTGAGTGATCAGAAAAAACCAAACCTGGAATTTCCTGTGCGTCCTGGAAAATACCACCTGAGGAAAGGTGGTGTTTATTGTAACCTGAGGGGAAGTTAGTAACACAGGAGTTATGAAACCTAGTTACTCATCTAGAGGCGGTGGATCTGACTGAGAACATTTGGATCATCCATCTCTGTGTCCCCTTGAAGACGTTTGGTTTTGGAATGCTACTTGGCCACATGTTCATATTTCGCTTGATTAAATGGTGCTGTGTAGCTCGGTGGGTGGAGCGTGGCAGCGATAAGGCGAGGAAGGCTTCAGTTTTGTGCATACAGCTCCGTGGTGCACTGCCAGGTTTAGAGGTTCAGCTCTCTGTGTTGATCAATGAGTAGAGAAATGCACTAAGTCTGCCAGGTTTTGGGGATTTAAATCACACAATGAGCCATCCATGCAGAAGAGGGAAGCACCTGCAGTTTCCATAATGTGCCTTGAGTAAAAAGGCAAACTTAATTAAATGTTAAACAAAAAATTTGCCGTGCTGTTGCACTGTTATATATCATATCTGTCGTGCTCGGTGCGTTCATGGAGTTGTTTTGTGTTACCAAGATAAACAAAAGCAGCACTGACAATGTACACGAAGACACAACTGATCAGCTGCTCTAAATCACTGCAGCGTCACCACTTAGCTTTAAGTTTTATTGTCTTCTACGGTCTGTTTCTGCTTCTGCTGTGTGTTACTGAAGGAGCACAGACCAGAGTTATTCTTGGGTGCACATGAAGGTCGTCACCCCTTCTGCACACGAGAGTTATAAAAGCTGAAAATCAGGAATGACAACACGCAAACTGGCCGAAAAAATAAGTTCAAACAGGCTTAAAACAACACCTCACACCCTGAAGAATAACGCAGAGGGAATACAGTACTGAAAACTGTGTAATCGTCCAACATGTTTTATTTCACACATGGCAGACGGTCACATCTGCAGCCTCTTCCTGTTTACCTTTTGTCAGCAGACTTTTCTTTAGAGCGTCTCTCTTTACTGAGAAATGAGCGTTGGATTTCTGCTTTGGTGGCCATGTGTTCACATCATATTAAATTAGGTGTGTTGCAGAAACAGTGCAAACCCAGCTCATATCCATGGGTCAGTGAGAGGCTCTCAACCTGAAGGTTAAAAAAAGAGGAAATTGAGCATTTTCTCATGCCTGTGCCGCGTGTTTGGTTCGTCCAGAATTTAATCAGTTATATTGGTTTGAACAATGGGAGATGGAAATCATCTTTTAGTATCAAAGGTCTCCTCTCGGTGTTAAACCCTTTGGTACAACAGGACATTTTGTAGTTTACAGGCCAGTTAACAGGAACCATGCGGCCGTTTTAAGTGCAACACAAACACAAGTTTCAGGAGCAGTTGTTCAAAAATATATAAGCTGAATCAGTCAGGACACATTTGTGGAACCAAACCTCTTGAAAATCCCTCGACTGTTTTTAAAATGTAAATATTTTGTTGTAACATCAAGCGTAGAATATTTTTGGTCCCACAGGGAATCGAACCCTCACCCCTGTAGCAGTGTGGGTCAGTGCCTTGCTCTTGAACTACACACTCACAGCTTACACAGTCTGTAAAAGAAAAAGCCAAACTTCAAACTTTCGTTTCTGACCTGTGTTAATGTTGTTTATTTATACCGTTATTGAGACGCCTTGAACAAAAGCTGATACAGCTGTTGTTGTTGTTGTTGTTGTGTGTGTGTGTGTGTGTGTGTGTGTGTGTGTGTGTGTGTGTGTGTGTGTGTGCAGGGCTCTCCAGCTCCTCCAGAGCTCAACAGCTGGTTCCACCTCCAGCATGCGCACTGGACCGGAGACCGATGCGGCATTTGATAGCAATCGGAAAGACGGGAATCCAGAGTCCCGCAGACTTGAACTGCCCACCAGTTGGTGCATGTTTTGATGGCAGAGACTTAAACTGCCTGAAAAGAACTGAGTGGGTGTTGAACTAACAAATATAATCTCCGCTGAGGCTGCAGGCTTCAGGCTTTATCTTTGTGCTTCCTTTAGCATGAATGTGTGTGACAACTCTAATTTATCCATTTGAACTTAGATGAACTTGATCAGATCAGCCCCTGTAGATGACACCGTGTGTCTGATACTCTGGCGACTTAAAATCGGGATATGAATAAATACTTGTACCGCACTCAAGTAACATTTTTTTTAGGGATTTATTCTTGATTTTTATCGGGGCTCTACTTTGGAGATAAAAACATTATATTAACAATGTTTTACACAATATAATACATTGTTATATATTCCTGTAACACCTGAAACGATAGCTGCAGGTGGGACATTTCTGCGTATAGGTTACTCTTCTCTACTACTGCTAAAAATGACTTTAATTAAACATCTTTCCATGCTTGATAAAAATTGGTAAAACTGGTAAAAAGTCACGCCTGGGGCGCTCTCGTGTACGGGTTTTCGAGGAGCACTTGAATGCAGCCTAACTTTTCTCCGGACTGTGTACTTTTAGCGCGGTGAAGTTTCCTATTTGCACTGATTTAGGTTATCTTCCGAACAGGTTGGCAGGGCTTATGAGGCAGCTCGGGTTTTATTGAGGATGTGAGTGAGTGAACGGTGAGTCAGGAAGATGAAGAAACGCCACGGCCGGTGACGTCGACGCGGTGATTTCCTTCATTTCGCAGGTCAATCAGTTAAACTTAGTTGTTTTGGAGGAACTTTGACATGTAGCTGCTCGCACCGCGGCACGAGCGCGTCGCATTCAAGTGTCTCTGCACCCCGAGAAACTCTCCTAAAGTTATTTATTGTCGTTTTTCACCTCGGAAATTAACTCTCCACTGATTTACTCTGTCGTTGCAACAATGTTGGAAAAGCTTTCACCTTATTTCACCGCCGTGGGTGAACTTTATCACGGCAAGAGTCGGTGGAGCTCGGCGGCGGCGGCTGCTGTGATCCTCCTCGGGCTGTTTGCCTCATCTTGCTGGGCAGAGGAAGCATCCTGCCACGGAGCCTACGACCTCTACTTTGTTCTGGACAAGTAAGTAAAAGAAACAAGTTGGAGAAGTTTTGTTTCAGGCCGCCGTGGAAGCAGAAAATGGCAACAACGTTACCGCTGCTCTCTGCAGAAGACGCTAACATATAGAAAGTTTGATATTTTGGTCATTAATAGTAGAGTTAGCCTGTGGAGGGGAAGGAGGGGTGATGTGGCCGGGAGGCTGCGGAGGGATCTGTCGCAGGTGTGACCTTATTAGAAAATAAAACATTTTTACCTCTGCACATGTTTTTTTCGTGGTTACACTCTGATAACTGACAAAGACTGGTGACGCCATGATAATTAGGTTGGGTAACAAACTTGGCCAAAAGTTTTTGGACTCTCCTCTGCACACATGGGTCAGGAGTGTCCACAAACTTTTCATAAAGAGGTGTGTTAATGTTACAGTGATGTTAAAGACAGTGGTGGTAACCGTTTGGAAAAGGCCCCCTCCTGTTGTAGCCTGACAAAGCCAGGTGCTGAAAGAAGTTGGTTCCTAGTTTGTTAATGGGCTTTGGGATCAACTTGAACACCAGCTGAGAGCCAGGCCCCATCACCCTCCATCAGTGGTTCTGTTGAGCATTAAAAACACTGACAGGTCTGGGACATGTTTTGCAGGAAGTGAGCAGTCAGATCTTAAAGTTGCTGTGTTGCACTAAAATGTCAACATTCACATGTTGACTTTTTAGTGCACTTGTGTTGGTAGAAGTGATCGGCCATGTTGCATCAGTTTGTGGGAAGCAGTGACACCTCACAACAGCTGATTGACTCCTCACTCTTTTCCTTATCATCACAGAATCTGATGAATCACACATTTTACTGTTTTTTAGTAACAAGGCAACTATCAGTTCCAGCTCGTTCCATTTTAGTACAAACAGCCATGTCATAGTGATGCTGTTATTGGGTTGTAGTGCAGAGCTTTCAGATGAATCTGGAACCACACAACTGAAGCCATGACCATGAACTTTCCCTAACCCTAACCAAGCCTCAGCTGTGCGTCTGTAACAAATACAGTCGGTGTTAGGAGGGACATGCTGCCAGTGTTGGGAAGTGATGAAAAGGATGAGGGTTTGTCACCTCTTCCTCACAGTAACAAAGAAAATGCTCACTATTGTAAACTTCTATGAACGAGTTCAGTTTTTGTTTGTTACATCTTTACATCTTTTCAGCATTTCTAGAGATGAAACATCGTCTGCCTCGACGGTTAAAACAAGGCTCGTTAAAAAGCAGCCTGGTCTCTGTCCTACAGGAGCTGTAGCACTGTAACATGTTGCCTTACACCACCTGAAAAATCATGTAGAAGTCCGTGAATGTTGCGTGTTAATCGTGCAAACTAGCAAGAAAGAATTGCATCACCACTGAACATTGTTTGGCACTTTTGCACCACTTCCTGTTTCTTTTATGCACTTGGCCTGTTACTTCACACATCAAACACACACAGATACCTCACAGCCACATTCAGTCAGCTTAGCAGAACTTTACAGTGCTGCTGTAGCACCATGCAAAAAGACCTCCAGTATGTAGCGGAGAGTTTACAGTCTTGACAGCAACTGTTTTAAATCCTGTCCTCCCCCGGCTTGGAAACGTGCCATTAGCTCAGGGCCGTTGAGTTGAAATGCTGCTCCCCTGACCCATTTTCAAAGTACCCCACCCTCAGCTAAATTGCAAAATTACAGGATGATGACCAAGATTATTTGGCACAAGTTTGCCCAAGTACATATATCTTAATTTGGTTTACATTTCTGTAGGCATTTGTAAGTTGGAGGCCTGCATAGCTTACAGATGCAAGTTTATATTTGCCTAACAGAAAAGCTTACTCTGTGAGGACTGGTCCGTCATGAGCATGCAAGGGTGTCAAATAGTTTAACAACCCTGTTGCTGGAAGTTTATTTGCAGATGAAATAGCCCTACTTTGGGGTTTCCTGATTATACTGATTAGGCTGAGATCCTAATGTCAGCAGTTTGTGCAGCAGGATTTGCTGCAGTGGTCATTTTGCGCAGGTTTGTGTTCAGTCTGTGAAGTGATGCCTCTGATGTCACTGAACCTTATTTTTATTCAGGGAAGTTTCACTGAGATCCAGGTTCTCTCTCTCTCTCAGCAATGTTTTGATCACGCTCACACAGTTACACACTTTCACACCTTCACACCTGCTGGTAGTAGCTGACTAGTACACCGTCAGTCTGAGGTGGTGGTTACTGAGCTGCAGTCGGGAGGAGAAACTAGCTCAAAGAATCAGGTGGAGATTCACATTCGGTTACACTGAGAATCTCAAATCTTGTTGTATTTTAAACCTGATGTCTTAAAATCAGTGCACAGTGCAGTGATTATAATGCGGAGCTCGCTGTTGGTGGTTCAGTAAACGTTTTCAGATAACATGCATGGTGATAATGATGAACAAACTGGTAGCTGGGTGACCACCTGAAGCAAACCGCTGAGGTTAGGTGATCTAGAACGATGGAGGGAAAACTGGTGCAGTGATCTGACAGAGGAGTAAGGGAGATGAGGCTGTCGGTGCTTGTGTGGTAATGCATTAAAACTACATCTATTTTTAAATTATGATGTGAACCAAACATCAGACAACACTGGATCTTTTATCAGTGTGCTATAAGTCATTTCTGTCTCTGGCTGCTGGTGTGTGTGTGTGTAATCAACAGGTAAACACCAGGATACTTAGCATTAGCAGTGATAGCCCCCAGTGCACAACAGAGTGAGCTGGGACCTGATGGAAACACAGGGTACAGAACTTCTCTGATCCACAGCTCCATCAACGTGATACAGATGTGTTCAGGAGCAGTAACATTAACTGTCACCTCTTTAACAGCCGTGTCAACACTTAACGACTGCTAATTACCTGCTGACGTTCCAATATTGCCAAAGTACAATGGAAGTTTCTTTCACCGCGGCCGCCGTCTCTTCCCTCCGCTGTGACCTTGTCTTGACGCAGCAGGGAGGAGAGAGAGGTGGCATGAAAGATGAGCTTCCTAATGGTCAAACTCTTCTGTTTTATGTTCCCCGCACATACATTGAATTGTAATTATTGGTTTAATTACCTCTTTGTCGTTACATGAAGGGCACATTTTACACACTGTATTCACTGTGGTCAGATTGACTTATTGAGGGGTGAGCAGGGCCAAGGGCCACAGGTTGACACCCACCTAACATTGGTTTGTCCTTGGTTACAGCGAGAAAATTTATGCATCGTTTTCAACAATTACTACGTCTTAATTAAAGTGTCTTTAAAACTAATTAAGACTTAAAACCTCAAAGAAAAACCTCCTGCTTCCAAGTTTCCATGCTTTCATATTGGCTGAGGGAAGGAAGAAGGAGACAAAGGAAAGATGCAAAAGTATGAAAGAAGGAGAAAAGGAAGAAAAGAAAAAACAGAAATGAAACAAAGGGAGACAAAAGAATAAAAGATTAAAAAAATCCCAGTCACAGCACCTCTCAATAAATTCATACTGGACTTAATCCACTGCATTTATGTGCAACAGACTCTTTATCTGACTCTTCTCTTTCACTCATTTTGCAAATCCTGTTTTGGATTTAGTCCATTTAGTTGTGTATATTTAAATTGTGCATTACTGTTTGTGTTGCACTTATGTTCTCTTACTTTGCACATTATCTGTTCATCTTTTGTTTCCTGCCCACCTACCTCCTACCTCTAAATCATAGTAGACATATTGTATTAGATGTAGTTACTGCCATATCACTTTTGGGATTTTTCTACCTTCTTTCTTGGGAAATAAATTCCAACTCTCCCAGCCAAGTAGATTTGTAGAAAGGCAAAGCTCCTGTGAACATTTTCATGGATTTAACAGCTGAAGTGGCTGCTATAGTACACAGACTTACCAGCACAATTATCCAGCATGTGGCTGGTGTTAATGTCCAACTGTGGTTGTGGTACAAAGCACAAACACTGTACAGTATTTTACTCCCCAGCACTCAATCTGCTGCCACTGACGAGCTGTGAGCTGACTGTTGTTGTCCTTGTTTCAGGTCTGGAAGCGTTTCTGCTGACTGGTTCGAGATTTACTCATTTGTGAAGAACCTCACCGACAGGTTTGTGAGGTGAGTATGAAGTCACCAGTGTCAAAATCATGTATTCTCTGGAAAAATGTGAAAAAATAATCTAATGTAATCGCAGTGAGAGTCAGGAAGAGTTTCTTAATGCTGTGTTTTGAAATAAGATAAAACATGAAGTGAAAATTAAACTGCCGAAACTTGACTTGCAGATATTGCATGGAGCGGAGGCAAACAATGATTCAGTGTTGATAGCAACAAGAGAGTTCTATCAGAACACGTACACTAAATCAATAAAAGCACAAATATGCAGTAAATATAACGTCAGCTTGCTTGTTTTATGGGATAAATGTCTGACGACATCAGGTGCAGCCTGTTGCACAGATGTAAACGACTTCCCACCTGTTTCACAAACTATCATTTTGCAAAATGCACGGCGTCCTTTTTGTGCATAATTCATTAAAAAAGACAAAACCGGAGAGACCGGCTTGAAACGTTCAGCTTGCATAACGTTTGAGTCAAACGGCGCCTGCCAGCACAGTACAGACGGTAGCGACCCAGCCAGAATGAAGTGGTTGGTTGAAGAAAATAGCAAAGGCACCAGGTGGGAGTGGGTGGCAGAGAGGAGCAGTCTTCTGGGCTGTGAGAATGGCCATTTGCACCGGGGGGGTCCGGCTCCACACTTATCCCCTGCTTCCACCACAGAACGGCTGACAGGCAGACAATGTACAGTAAAGCAAAAGAACACTGGAAGGCGACGAGGACAATCTGCTAAACAATGCTCGCTCACCAAGAGCACTTCTGTTCCGCCATGTGGAGCAAACTGGACTACTTCTTCAACCCCCCCACCCCCATTCCTCTCAGAGAAAACCACCCTCTGATTTGTCCTTGGCATCACTGTCTCTTTATCCCAAGTCTTTCTTAGAAATAGAAAATATCTCCACACCACTGAAGAAGTAACGTATACAATCATAAGCTCTGCCGAAAGCCTAAAGTTCGACGTCAAGTCGCCGCCCACGATTTCTAAACCGTGACTTGAGCGTGGTTAGTTTTTAGTCCACATATGACTGAAAGTTACAGACAGGATGTGGATGTATACGGCTGCTACCGATCCCTGCCAAATTTGGCCGTGTGGCTTTAAAGATTGTGCTAATGTTTGCGGGGGAGGATCGCGACTGGGCCATGTGTCATGTGGGTGAGAAATATCAGCACCTCTCCTTATGCTCCGAAGGCTTCAGATCTCTGAAGGAAACACTTGTGCGCTTAATTATCAGAAGTTTAACTCGCTCTGTGGGATGGCATCCGTGTGCTTTATGTTTGTAACAGAGGTGGGAAGTAACTGTGTACATGAACTCAAGTCCTGTACTTCAGGATTTTACTGGCATACTCCATGTACTTGGCCTCCACTCAGTACTTTTTACTCCTCTACATTCACCTGATGGATGGAGCTGCTGGGTGCTTAGAGCATTTTAGACTTAATGAGGTTTTCTAATCTCAGAGTTTCTCTCTGTATCCCAGCTCTGATAACATTTAAAATCAGTGTATCTCATCATGCAGAGCTGACTGAGACACCAGACTTCTTCTTAACACTGTGCAAATCATAATTAAACTGTGACTTAAGGTCAATCAGTCATGTTTATTACACTTGAGATAAAACTAGAAAATGCGTCTTTTAATGGGTAAAAATCCTTAATTGAATTTAATTAATGAACTTTGAGTAACAGCGTTGTTTCATCTTGATGATACAGTGATTTTAGTGTTTTTAATTGATCTGTAGAGGAGCATGTCGTCCTTCAACTGAGCTAAAAAAATTAGACATACAAGGTTTCTCCATCTCAGAAAGTCTGGGGTGTGTACTTCAGTACTTTCTGAGTGTTGACCAAAATCTGTCTGTAGAGTGTTGAGAGCTGGCATTGATTTTTCTTTAGTCTAGAAGTTGTTGTGCAACAGTTTTTTGTTAACCAGCAGTAAAGACATGTTTTATGACTTTACTAAAAATCTTTTATGACTTTTGTAAGAAGAATATTAATATTGATTTAAAATAAGGTGCTGAAAAAGTATTGTTGTAGTTTTGATACCAAAAACCGAGGGATTTTATCATCACTGATGTTTTAGAAATTTCACATGACGATGTCAAAAATGATAAATAATGATAATAAATCTTGGTTAGCGATGTAGAAATGTACATTTAGTACATGCTTGTATTTTATTCAGGTAAAATCACAGGACTTTTTATTATAGATTTAATGTATTTAAAGGATTTGACTGCGCTGTAACAGCTGCAGACTGAACACAAGGCTGTAAAGTCCCTTTTTTCTCCAGGAGGAAGTTTTACATTTTCCTCCTCTTTGCACTGATTTAGTTTTAACACATTTCAGCTGGATATTTATTCAGAAACCAGCTGTGTTGTTGAATGTAAACTGTGCTGCTTGTACAGAGAGGATTCAGTCAGAGACTCATCAGAGTGTCCAGTGTCCGTTCACAGCCTTTAACAGTCACAGGTACAAAGTACATATATATAGGGACAGGATGTGTGTGTGTGTGTGTTTACGTATGAGTCATCATCACAACATGTTTCCTGTATGCAGATTGATTAATCACTTCCTCCAGCCTCACAGAAGCTTAAGTCACACACTAATATTAGTTGACATTAAAAGAGCCCCTTCTGTTTGCTTCAGTATTTATGCCTCTTTAATTCTCCCGAACTAAACTCAACTCATGTAAAAGCTTTATATAAAACTGTCGCTCACTCTGACTCCTTTATAGCCACACTGAGTGTATTACATGTCATGCTGTGTGGGTGGTGGTTGTTTGATAAAGACGATGAAGGACAGAAGTGATGATTTTATGGAGGAAGGAACAGAAAGTGGATGTAGTTGTGAATCGTTGTGTTTCTTTCAAACAGGAGGCTGCACCAGTCTAAGATCCTGTCGATTAACTGAGCATTTCTGATGAATAACATTTGGATTCTTGTTCTTTTTGTCTTGTTTCACCTCAGCCCCAGAATGAGAGTCTCCTTCATTGTTTTCTCAGCCAGAGCAACAGTCCTGCTGCCTCTGACCGGAGACAGGTACCCACTCTGAAAAGAGCTCACACTGTTATTTTATCATAGTGCTGCTGTCCTACATACAACACTTCTCATGGTCTAAATGTGCCTTAAGATTTCTGTCATTTTAGGCGTCAAAGAAAATGGCAGTTTTGTCTTCTTTTGTTGAGTCTTTGCCATTAGTTTGGATATTTTTGTGTAATTGTGATGAAGTAAATCAACCAATTTCTTGAAATTAAAATCTAAACATCTGTTTAATATGATATCAACACACTTTCCAAAACTGTTAAATAGCATGCATTTTATTACAGTATTTATATTATACTGTATATTTGACCTTCATGTGTCTGCATGCTATAAAAATATTCTGTTGATTTGTGTTTATAATTATAACCTAACATTAGGGCTGGGGTTAAAAAGTCAGCTGGTTCTCTTCCTGTCAACAAAAACCTTTGAGTCTTTCTGGATAAACAACTTCTCTTTTCATCTGTATTACAAAATGTTAATGTTTCTAATCGGAACTCGTGGCCATAAGCACAACCAGAACCACAAATTTCCTCCACAACACACAGACTTAATGAGGTGTTAATGCTGCTGAAACCAGCAGTGTGGGGAAAAATCAGCAGACTAAGAATTCTGATTTGATTTCAGTTGGATAGAAGTGCACATTAAAAAAAATGTCAATCATTTACTTTCTGTGTGTTTTAAGATCCAAGATAGAGGAGGGTCTGAAGCGCCTGCGGGAAGTGAAACCAGCAGGTGAAACATACATGCATGAAGGAATAAAAGAGGTCAGTGCAGCTACAGCTCTGCAGCTCTTCACAGATAATCCAACGCTTGTGAAACTGGGATCTGATGAGATGTTTGTCGTTTGTTTGAACTCGAAGGCCTCAGCTCAGATACAGAAACAGGAGGTGATGTCCTCCAGCATCATCCTGGCTTTGACAGACGGGAAACTCGAAGTTTACGTTCACGAGCTCACAGTGAAAGAGGTCAGTTTCATATCGTCAAACAGTTGAATGCGCTGGATTCTGTTTCACAGTGTCTTTTTCTTTTTATTTCAACCTGTTGTGCATCTCTCGCAGGCCGAGGAGGCGAGGAAATATGGCGCTCGTGTTTACTGTGTGGGTATAAAGGACTTTGACGAGCAGCAGGTAAGAGAGCTTTAGTCTTAATCTGCAGCAGTCAAACACCAGACAAGTCTGTCACTGAATGTGTGCTCAGTGATTAGGATTTTAACATGAGACACGTTGCTGTGTTGGAAGTGTGACAAGGCAGGTAAACACTTGTAACATCATCACTGATACCTGTGTGGAAAAGCCAGGTCTTAAAGAGACATTCCACCTAAAAATCTTCTCAGTATTAAGCTCTCACTTCTTGAACAGCAGCTGTGAAAAGGTGGTAAATATACCAGAGAACAGAGGCTTTAGATATAATCCACTTTTCAGATGTTGATCTGCAGGATGCTCCAGATGTTTTGACAAAATAATCAGGGACAGCAATGTCTGCATATTTAGAATTTTTAAGATTTTGTTTTTTGGCATTTGTGAGTGAGGTGTGAGATGCGATGAAGATCGAGCAGGCTTCCCACAGGTCTTTGAAATTCTCAAAGGTTTGTGAATTTAAGAAAAAAATCAAGACACTGAAAGTAGACAGAAAAATTCGTTGTGTCGGGTCTTTGGATCTGAGGGAACTAGGCCTTGAAAGTCATTGAAAATTGCATCAGTTAGGTAAAAACAAATGACTTATGACAACTCAGCTATGTTAGTTACATTACACAAACAAATGCCAAATATACTTTTAGAAGACTTAAAGTGCAAACTGTGGAGTAACAGCATCATTTTCATGCCATGTTAAATCTGTTATTGGTCAATCACAGTTTAATCTGTTTAGAGATCAGATTGAGTTTGCGCTCATCTCGTGACTCTGAGCTGCACCAAAGTCAGAATTTTCCTCCTTGTGTCAGTGGTGTCTGTAGTTTACTGTATCTCTTCCAACATGGTGGCCTGTCCCTTGTAACCATTGGTAACCGTCCTGTGATGAGCTCTTATTAAGTCATAAACAAAGGCAATATTGCTCCCAGTTTGTGCTGCAATGATTTTTTTTTATGGTTGAGCAAAGTGTTTGCCACAGTCATGCCATCTGCTATGTCTCCTCCTGCCCATGATATGAAAGGAAAGACAGTGCTCAGTCATAAAGAGGAAAACAGAAAAAGAAGAAAGCAGCATTAAATCAGCAGTACTTCGTGTTTACTCCGCTCTTTGATGTGACCAACAGCTTGCTGATATTGCGGACACCAAGGACCAAGTGTTTCCTGTCAAAGATGGCTTCCATGCACTCAAAGGCATTGTCAATTCTGTAAGTTCACCTGCTTTCTCTTTGCCTGTGTGTGTGTGTGAGTGTGTGTCAGTTGAGGTTTGCTGTTGATGCACAAGTTTCAGCTGAAATCTTTTTGAGGGTTTATGCTGCTTTTAGACATGAGTGAAGGTGGTAACACGGTGCAGGCTGTTGGTACATTTGGGAATCAGGTGGGTAAAAAAATGTTTCCTGTCTTGACTTCATCGAAGTTCATCACAAATTAAAGCAAAACCTCAGTGAACTTCCTGCTACGCTGCACGGAAAATGTCTGTGGAAAAGCTGCTGGTTGTGTCCTCAGTTTGTAGACGGAGGAGGAAATGTCTTAGCCGCTCTATAGCAAATTAGACAGTGGAGTGGGAGCAGCTTGACAGTTAGTCACTGTCCATATGACATCCTCTTCACAGTGTTTTATTGTGTTGAGTGTCAGAACTCTCAGAGCTGCAGCAGCGCTTCCATACAATTAAATTCAATTTTTTACTTCAGGTGACAACTTCAGAATAAAAGCTTGTAACTGGTCATCTTGTCAGTGTAATGCTCTAATCAGTGAATAGCTGTCCGAGAGTAAAGAGTCCCTTCAACTGTGTTTATATGAAGTTTCCCATGCAGCCTCCTTGTCTCCTGCCAGCCAATTAGTGATACTTTCCGTTTGCTGCAGCTTTCAGTCTGAACGCTGTCAGCCAAGGCGGGGGTTTGTATGGCAACGTTTTTTACATGAATGTGAGCCCAGAGCCCTGCGGAGCACTCTGACCTGAGCTGGACTTACATCTGTGTCAGAGCCGACAAGGCCAGCAGTGTTTAGTTAAAGACAGAGCTGTCAGACATGCAGCTGAAAGGAGGCAAAGCCAAAGGGTGTGACTTGTTTCTGTTGTGTGATGCAAAGTACAACAAAGCAGCTTTGAGAATGACTGTCATGTAAAGGAGGGTCTGAAACCGTGGCTCTCAGTCTGCGTCTCACAAACCACAAGAGGAACGGCTTCAAACAGGGATGAGCCAAATCATCCTTCATGTTAAATATGCACTTTAATCTCCCTTCTCCTTTCAGTTTATCTTAAACATGAAATCTGTGTCTTTCATTCATTCCAGGTGTGTGACCACCATCATCACAGGTGTCCTAAACTCAGTCTCTGTGATGCATATTGCAGATATCTGCAGCAAAATTATATAAAAAAAAAAAAGAAAAAAGCAACTGCATTTCATTCAGAGCAGGTGTTATATCTGTCAGGTAATTAAAGTATGAGGAGCTGTGACGAGCACCCTCAAAAATGAAGAAGGAAAAAATGACACAGCAGCTCTAACCCAGAATATCACCATCTCTACAGAGCATGTGAATCCAGCTTGTAATAATTAACATTAAAATGTGCTTGAAGCCTCTGAAAGGGTGGGTTTGATTATTGATAATTAGGAGCAAATATGCTTTTAATTTGTTTCTGCTGAGCTAAAAAAAATCTTTATCTGGAGAAGAGCTCGCACACAGCCTTTCTCACAGGGTCGTCCTTCCAATTAAAGTTGTGCATGTATTTTTGCATGCTCTCAAGACACAACGACACTTTTCCAAAAATTTTTTAAAGCCTGTACAAGAATGTCCAGCACAACAACAAAAAAGCTCATTCCCTCAGTCCTCGGAGACGGCGAGCACAGTGACGCTTCCATCGTCCAAATGAAACACGGAGCATTCTTCTGTGATTAGTAATACTGGATTCCTGACTAGTTGGCCTCCTCACTCCTCTGTTGGATTTTGAGGATTTGAGATCATCTGTGCAGCCTTTTGCTGCAGGATCTACGCTGCCTCTGTGACCAGCATGACAGAACTCACACAGAGAGCTCGCTGAAGTTGGGTTTCTGCACCCGCTCAGGCCGTTTAGTTTTTGTTTTTTCTGTGCTACACTGGCCCTTTGTTGTCTGAGCTGCTGGCCTTTTGGGAAAACCCCAAATTGCAGCATAGCCACATCGTTATTATTAACTTCATTTAGCTACTGAGCACATCCTGCTGAGTTTAGCAACCTGTGCAGAATCGCAGACATCAAGATGCTCGGATGTTATCTTGCGACCCATTCCTGTTAAATAATGTATGACAGAAATGCCCCCATGAACCTTTCCACCTAATTATTTCCACAAAATGACTAAACCGCCCTCATCCTTTCTGAAACCTCACAAGTTACGACACTGGCTGAGATATTTGGATGACTCTGGATATTTGGACGACTGCCTCCTTTTCCCCCTGCAGCCTGTAAATAATGTTTGTCACTGGATCCCAGAGAAATGAAGAGCTGCTGTTTGAGTTCAACTTAACGGAGGCCTCTAATCTCTATGTTCAGAGCTTATATTTTAATATCTCCAAACCGCTGGGATCTAACTCTTACAAATGACTTCATTTACCCAAATTTCTTTAATAAGCACTGTATTTTGCTGTGTTTAAGAGTAAGTGCTGCTGGTCCAAATGGCAGATTTCTCATTTTGGAGCAGGGCTGTTTCTACATCTCTTCTCTTAATGGGAAAACGATGTCATTCCTCGGGTCCTCCCATCATTTTAAGCTCAGACAGGCAAACAGTCAATTTTGTTTTATTCTCTTTTTTTTCCCCCCTCTTCTTTTTTCTCGGGCATTGCCAAGGAAGTAATTAGACGGGGAAAATAGTGGCACAGAGGAACAGCAGCAGATCCTTTTCCTCCCAGCTGTCATCTGCAAGCCTCTCCCCTTTTAACGGTTCCATATCAAACCATCGTATTTAATAAGGCCGCTGTAAACACTTCCCCCTTCCACTCCTCAGATTGAAGTTTCACCCAACATCAAATGAAAGGTTCAAGTGTCCTATATTGCGGTTAATATGCTTCTTTTTACTGACTGTGTACTGGGATTTGCATAGTTTGTCCTTTGTTGATTTATTGAATCATAGCGGATAATGCAGCTTCATGACAGTGGGCTCACACAGGCCTCTTTATATGGTAATGCAGGATCCCGGAGGTTTTTAATAGAACTGAGAAATGGAATAGTCTTGCATAATTTTCCCATAAAGGCTGACACAGCTGCCGTTTCTCCCTCCTGTTCTCCTCACCGCTGATATTCAGTGCTCTCCTTTAGCCGCCAGGCCCCGATCAGGAGCGAGACATTTCTCAGGTGTTGCACCCTAATCTGTTTTCTAAACTTGACAGAGCTGATAACGGCCTGGACTTGATGTATTTATTCTCGGCCCCTCAAGCGATAATGTACCCATTTCATTTTTTCCCTCCATCCTCCAGATATTAAAGCGATCGTGCACAGAGATTCTGAGCGTGGAGCCCTCCAGTGTCTGTGTGAACGGTGAGTGGATCCTCCTGGAACTCTGCACGGCTACATTTATCATCTGCAGGAATTCCTCTTCTTACTGCACGCTCACAGAACTCAGGACATCTTTCCAAGAATAATTGGAACGATATCTCAGTTTCAAGCAGTGGTGAGGTAGCAAGTCTGCTCTGAGACAAGGACTAGATCAATGTGGGTAGTTGAAAATCATCTGAGAACTCACAGGCCATCATAGGACGCTCAAACTCAACACTGAGCTGCAGAAAATTTTAATTATATAAGGTTTTGCAGCTTTTCCGTCCTTTAACACCCACACTTTGGGGGATCAGTGGATCTGAGACTTGTTGGCTTGTGCCTCTTCATCACTGGTAAAACCCTCAGGCATAAATAACATGCCCAAATACATCATCTTATAACTCAGAGCCCGTTAGAGCCACATTCATAGCTATGGTTTCGTCAAATAACATCAGGAAAAAGACCAGATAAGCACATGAAGAAACTCTTAACTATATGTTGGTCCCCCCCTCCCAGTCTTATCTGCTGTGTGTTTACATTCCTCAGAGTCCTTCGACATCGTCCTCAGAGGGAACGGCTTCACCCTCGGCCGCAGCAACGAAGGCGTCGTCTGCAGCTTCATAGTCAACCAGCAAACCTTCAGTAAGTTCTGGAAACCACCTGTAGTACATCTTGTATTCAGTCCTGGCCACAAGATCAGGTTCCTTACGCTGAATTCAAACCATTCAGTACATCTCTGAGCAGCAAAAACAATATGATATCTGCTTCATTTAATATCATTAATTTAATGGTTAAACTGGAATGTGTGGGTGTTGTTTTGTCAATAAATAAGGCAGGTTTCGTGTGCATCAGGCCAGGCAAGCGACAGTGTGGAGGATGACAATGGGACAAAAAAGGAAGGACAGAAAACACAATGGCCAACTTGACTGGTATTTCTGGAGATGATTAAATTTAGTGACACCCTGTAGCTGTAAATGGGTTGTGGAAAAAGCAGTAGCTGCATTTCTACATAATGAAAGTGTGTTGTTATAATTATAATTTGTTGAATACTGAGGTCAGATCATCGTTTCTCACATGGTAAAAATAGGCCAGACGGGAAGTCCAGAATCATCAAAAATAAATAATGGAAAAAAACCTTGAAAGAGCTGAGACACGCACACAACCACAAGCACCGAGCTGCTGCTCTATGAAGACACGATCATGTGCCTGTGCCCACAGTGTTTTTCTTCATTTCATTCAGTCTTAATATAATGAGGATTTATTTAGTGTCATCTCATGTGAACCAGGCTGCAGGGTGGGCGTCTGCGCCGGCCCGCTGACATTTAACTAAATTGTCCTGAGTGAATCTGGTCTGTTCGTCACGTCCGGCGATAGTCGCCCTCCGATCTGACTGAAGTTTTCCCCAGAGCCACAAACTTGCTAACTTGCAGAAGCAGACCCTCCACCCTCTTTCCCCCCGGCAGCTCTGATCTGTGAATGTGTTCATTTCTATTCAGGAGCTCTGAGGATTCATTGTCTTTCATTACATTTTATGCACAAATGAAAAATCAGGAAATCTTTTTATTCTTCTTATTTTATTCTTTATTCTGTGTGTGTGTGCTCAGAGGTCAGACACGGCAAAACAAAAGCCCAGTCTGGACATGTCTGTTATCTCACAGCAGCTCTATATCTATATGATCTAAATTCAACAGAAGAAAGGAGGCTATGTGGGTCACTGTGCTTCTTATTTTGAGCTTGCAGTCTGTTCTTTTGAAAAAAAATCCTTTTTCAGGATGCAAACGGGATTTGGCACAAAGAGCCAGTCTTTTCAAGCTCTCATTTGGCCGTGGGATCTGTGGGATCGATGACTGCCAATGACAACACTTCCCTCTTTGACAAGTTATTCTTGATTTTTCATCATTTCAACTTGACTAAAATACTTGAGCATATTTTTTTCCCTTTAAAAAAGAGCTTCATCCGAATTAGGAAGTGGCCATTAGCAGATGTCTTCCTGTTAGTCCTTTCTCAGTTTAGGCTGTCTCACATTCGCCCACTTGGGGCTATTTATTCCCTTATTGGCTTTTGCATGTGTTCAGCCCAGACCTTTTTAACAGTGGGGCACCTTATAATTATGGACAGGCATCATGGCAACTATGGAACACACACCACATATGTGGAACAGATGCTACAGTCTTCTCCATCACAAAACCAGTTGGAGCCACGAGCAGAGAAGCAAAAAAAAAAAAAAAATTATCAATAATCTAAACGACCTCCATGGCTGAAGATGTTTCAAGCCTCCGTCAACCTGTGCTGATAAACACACACACACACACAGTCACACACTCATATCATAACTCAATCTGTCTTCTCTTCTTTTTAACCTCGATAACAAACAAATTCCAAGCAGTAGGAGAATTCTGAAATATCTTATGTTAATTACAAGAGAATATTCATTAATGTGATATTTAGAAAACAACAGCATATCTTTACATTTAGAGAGACGTTCATATGATGCATGAGGTTAAAGAAAACGTTTCTTCCACCAAAATTTGTCAAAACTATACATGGCTCATAATAATTCTGGTTTTATTTAATCTCTAAAAAGATGTTCAGAGGTTAAGTATTTCAAAGTAAAGAGGATTTTTCCCCCCTGAGATTACAGATCTGTGGTGCCCAGTCTCTCAGCAGCTTTCTATTTTATTTTTTTATAGCACACAAAACGTTTATGAAAATAAAATAACATTAAATATATTGTCATTGTTGAGTAAACACAGGATTAATGCTGATGTGATTTACATTTTGACCAGTTGCTCCTGGGAATATAGAAAATTCACTGTGCTTTTATCCTGTAGTTACCACTGCTGACCACAGAGGCCGCTGTTTCGCAAAACTGAATTCTCATTTTACGTAAAACTGCAATAACTTTTAAATAAAAATACAAAAATTAAAGTAAATGTGATATTTTCTTTACCATATACAATCTGAGAATAAGTTTTCATCTCAGTTATGCAAGTATCTTATTAATGTTTTGTCTTTTTTATTGTTTTGCAGATCATAAGCCGAGTACAGTGCGTAATGATTATCTGCTGTGTCCTGCACCGAAGCTCTATGATGTCGGACAGTAAGTACACAGCAGAGTGTCTGTTGGATTGAAGTGATGGTGGAGCGTGTTAGTGTTGCATGTGGTGCATATGGCTGACTTTATTAATTATGATATCACTATCACATACAGGCCAGTCATGAGGTTTAATACGGATATGATGCAGGTTTTTAGAGGAAACTAAAAAATGAAATGCCATTTCAAATGTTTCATCAGCTTTTCTTTATTCTAAGTGATTTTAAAAGTAATGTATTCTGGAGTTTCCCCATTATTAAATCATGAAATGATGTAGATCAAAACTAGAAAATGAGCTCATGTTTTTCCATCCTGACATGATTTAAATTTCTCAGTTTTGTTATTGCCATGGAAAAGGAAAGAAACAGTGGGAGGACCCCGAAATGAAGGGGATTTCAAAGTTTGAAAGCAGAACTGAAACATCAGTAGTTTATTATAATTTCAAATGATTGTTGTATGTATTAACATCATTTAAACAAAAAGCATTATTTGTTTTCCCTAACTGATCATCAGATATCCCACCAAACTGTTAAAATTATTGCTCAGATCAGGTCTGTGCTTCTAGTTTTAATCTTGGCATGTGAGCAGTAAGTTGTAATGATCGGTGTCTCACTGTGAACTCTATAAAACCAGCACTGATGAATGTAGAAACAGGACCATCTGAATACAATGTAGAATAAAACAGTGAAGAGAAGAAATGCAGTGTTGTGTTTGGGCAGTGTCAGGTCGGCAGCTGCATCTAGGAATCAGAAGCTTACTTCAGTAGAAACAAGCAGAGTTGTATCATGTCGTCGTCTTCTGTAAAACCACACACACGCGCTCACACAGATACTTCCTCTCTTCCAAAACAATTCAGTTTCCCCTTCTCTTCGGGCATTTTTGCATGTTTGTGCTGTTTTTTTTCTCTTTTTAATTTACACTACATCACCCGTATCTCTCTTATATTTATCTAAGACGTTTCAATCCTCGTGGTTTCTCTTAGTCTTACATACACAGTTTTTATTTTGTCTGTGACTTTTTTCGTGCAGATAAACAATTCCTAAATCTATAAATCAGCTGTATGTTAAAACAGTAGCTGAAGGGATGAGGAGTCTGGTGTAGAATAAAGACGCAGTCAACATTTGTAGACGTAACTCGACAGAAAAACAACCCATACATACAACCCAGGAAGATTTAAGTGAAAACAGTGTAAATATGCGTTTATTCCCGGCTGCATAGCTATTGTTTGACTTTAACGTCATCTCTTTTAATCCCAAACCATAACAGATGATCGCTAAGGCATTCTAGATGGAACAGCAGATTTTCATGTCCTGACTGCAATCCAATCAAAAATGTATGATTACGAGTGCCGCTGGCTCCTGAAGGTCTTTCAGCTCTAAAACAGATTATGTATCATATGACGACGGTGATGCAAATCAACTTGAGCCTCACCTCACATAATCTGCTCAGTTTTAAATTCAAACTGCTCAGGAATAACATGTTTTTATTCTGCCAGAGGCAGACGGACAGGGCTGAAATGTGGAAGTGAAAGGTGCAGTTAGACCTGCATTCATGTTTCTGTGGAAGAAAAACAAGGAAAATGTACAGTGCAGTAACAGCTATTTTCATTATGTATTTTTATATTAATTAATCATTTACTGTATTAAATGTCAAATACCAGAGTCCAGGGTGACAGGTCAGATATTTGACATTTAAACTTAAAATGATATAAAACCAGAAAGTCCTCCCGTTTGAGAGGCTGGAACCAGCATGTTTTTGATGATTAATTGTATCAATTATTATGTTTTTCAGTTAACAAAATAGTTGGCGATGAATTTTCCACATATTGATAAATCATTGTTGCACATTTTAACAGGTTTTTTGTGTGTTGATGAGAAAGATCTGGATCCAGAAGCAAACTGAAAATGTTTTATTATTAGAATAACAGTTTTAGAGTCTTGTGCTGCTTTGGCAAGTGCCTCCATTTTCTCTTTTCCTTTTTCCAGTTGATAATTTAAGTGGGATTTCTCTCACTCATCAGCAGTGTAAAGAAAATGCTTTACATTAATTACAGCTGGAGCGACAGAGGCAGCTACTGCAGAACTCCTTGTTTTTGCAGATTTTCTAGGTTTTCTCTCATGAATAGAATCAGCAGAGCAAAAGAAAATCTCATGTCTTTCAAGATACAGTAAAAAGATTAACTTGAACGACTACATCTGTAAACCACAGGCCTACAGCGCCTGCTACGCCCTGATAGGACCTGAGCTGACGCTACGTGCCTGCCATTTGCAAAAGGCCTGCTTAATTAACTCTTGGCTGCCAGTGGTGACCCATTAAGTAGTTAGCTGGTACGGGTGGTGAGTAAACACATCTGTTGGAGAGGCTTTAAAAGGATGTGCGACAGATGCAGCCGTTCCCTTTTCCACGCTCCCCATTTAAATAATTCACCATGCGCTGACAATCCCTGCACCCCGGACCACCTGCATGGAACGACGGAGCTCGGAAACTTCCGTCTCCGTCCATCTGTCTGCTTCTGCTCCATCACTGCTACCGGCGCACAGGGCGCTCTGTTAACACAGCTCTACTCAGCCGGAGAAGAATCACCTTTTCATTGCACATCGATTCCCTGGTTCCCCTTTTCACCCGTGTTTGTTACGCATGGGGCCTCCTCCTCAGCCAGCACTGCTGCAGTTTCTGTCTTGACCTCACAGATATGGGTTGCTTTGGAGCATATTTCAGATAGAGCAGTTGCTCGAGCTGAGGAAGCTGCAGCTTCCTGTCCCACCGGGGACTCTGAGCAGGCGGCTCTGCACCCCGGCTCCATGTCCAGGAATCACAGTGTCCTCAGTTGGTCATTGAACTGTGTAGGAGCACTCACGGAGAGGCATCATCTGTGCTGACAGCTGTGGCATCAGGCTTGAAACACTGGCATCTGCTGATGCCCTTCCTTACCTCCCCTCTGCCTCCCCCCTCCTCCTCCTCCTCCCCCCATGTGTATTCCCATTAGGAAACCCAGCACAGCCTGCTGGGGCGCCGATCGAGAGGTTAAGTGGCTGCGCTCTAGCAGCAGCATGTCCTCACCTGGTGTTTTCACAATAATGGTGGAGGACAAAAAATAACTAAGCCGGGAGTCGACACCTGCTTTACAAAGCAGGTACAGTAGCTAATGCTAACGCTCATCAATAATTAAACAGGCTGTCCCAGGGCTGCTGCTAGCAGCGGCATCGCTCCATCTGCTCCTGTGGGGGCATGAGGATGTTTATGATAGAAATGTCCTGTTGTTTGATTGTCCTCCATGTGGCACAGACATGTTGGATGTGCAGTGATTTGTTATCATCTGATGAAGCTGGAACGGACTCTGTTTGACTGAAGGATGCAGCGGTTTGTCAGCTTCAGGTCCTCAATGTGTAAAATCAGATGATTCAAGCTGCTCTCGGTCCTGAAAAACAAAAATAAGCAATAAACTGATCCTGGTTCACTGGTTCTCAACATTTTTAGGTTGTGATCCTTTGAAATGATGCAGTGTCTTGTCCTGAGCAGTTCAGTTTGACGAGTATTTAAAGGCCTTAGAGCGCCCAGGATTTCACAAGAAAAGTCTGAAAAAATAAACTAGAATTTAGTTTTTTCTACCTCTCAGTCCTTTATGATTTTGTGATTTATCAGGAGACACTTTGCACACAGCTGATCATTTTGTAAATCATCCTGCTGTGTTTTAGAAACCTGATGATATTTGATCTACACCAGTTAATTTACATAGACACTGATAGAAATAAATACGTTTAAAAATCAAAAACTGTACATCACGCGATGTGTAGCTGTGTAGTTGGAGCTGGTATTATCTGTGAAGTTACCAGCTGCTGTGTCAGAAAACCATCAGTTTGTTTTAATTTTGTACCATCAGTCAGTCCTTCAGAGAGCTCGTCACACTCTCCAAATGGTGGATGTCTCACTCTGGAACAGGACTTCTCATCTGGTCCCAGGATTCATGAGGTGATCCCTCCCATCAGCAGAGTTTCCTTCCCTCCATCAGAACTTCTGCCACACAAACTCGTGCAGAGTGATGGCTCCTGGATGTCGAGTGACAGTCCTCGCATATGCTCCGCTGTGAATTATTCAGCCTCCTCAATTTTCACATCTTTAAGGGAAGTTTGAAAGCCATTAGCGTCACCATTGTCAGCCGCTCCAGCTGTATCGCATCACCAAAGCTTAGTGTCACAGCGGGGCCTACTTTCTGACAGATTAGAGCGAGCCCAGGGACAAAGTTTTTCCGACGCGGTGCCAGAGATCTGCGGTGGGAAGAAGCCTTCTGCCATTCAACTGGTGTCCCTGGGAGCCCGTGTCGCTTTCTACCCAAATTCTGACTGATCCCTCGGCCCCGTGACAACCTGCCCTCTCATCTCCCATTTATTCAAACATAACCACCAACCCACCAAGCAGCTGCAGCTCTCTCCTCGGTGTCACTCACTGGCTTTGGCTGCGTAAAAGTTAAATGACAGGAAGAGTTGCTTTAAATTATTCATCCAGCTTTATTTTAAAAGTCATCCGGTTCCCTCTTTCACTGTTTAACCCTCGTGTTCTGCTTCTTATAGCCTGAACATCACCGTCTTGTTAAGTCTTAGTACTGGTCCTTTTTTGGGCATTTTGCTCGATAGATGACTTAAACAGTCGATTAATTTTCTGCTGAGCGACAAATAGACTGACTAAACATTTCAGCACTAATTGTAAAACAGTGGCACAGCTAACAGCTTTAATAGATGTTGTCATTCCTTTGGTAATTTTCCTGGAAATAAAAGGGTGAAAACGAGAAGAGGATATATGACTTATGCCTCTGTGCTGGAGCAGATTCTGCCTACTCAACAGTAACTCTGTAAATTAGCAGTCAGTGTCTCAAGGAGAAAGAAAAAAGGCCTGGCTGACTATGGTTGGGTTGTGGTGCGTTAAGGATGTCCAGCGATGTCAGGAGAAAGGCGGGGGGGTGGGGGTGGGCGAGCGTTCGTCAGTGTAACTCGCTTGGGAGCTTTCCTCCTTCACACGCCGGGGTCCACACCTCCAGCTTGATTAACAACCTGCCCACCATTATCACGGATTGAGGGTGTCAACTAAATTAGCCTCTCCCCTCACCCATTCAGCACAAGCACTTAGTTAACATGCAGGGACCTGGGATGGCTGCAGAGGCGTGCAGCGTTTCAGTAATCTACTGTACATCAGACACAAAGAGATGAAAATGAAAAAAGTGGAACTGTAAGTACTTAACTTTGTGTCTTGGCTGGACTGGATTCAGAGAATAAACTGATGTTTGCTGTTAGTGCAGCAGAGTTAATCTGCAGTGTCACCTAAAATTCAAAACACTTAAACCTCGTCTTAAATCTTCTCGAGAATCCTCCTCTCCCTGCCTTTGACTTCTTTAACTGAGCCTGTCCATTGTGTGTTAGTTATTCTGTTGTAGCTGTAGCTTTATTAATAAACAGATATTTTAATTAATTTAAAGAAGCTGGTTAAATATTCAACAATCAGCATCACGTATCAAATGAATAAAAAAGAAAATATTATTAATAAAAATAAATACATGTTAAAAAAGGTAAGTGGAGGCTTCAGTGTCAAAGTGCATCTGGTTTTTAAAGTTCTGTGAATTGTCTTTTAAATATTTAGTGTGGGTAAATAAGGAAAGGTGCAAAGGAGTCAGTTTAGACTATTTAGAATACACCGCATAGTAATGGACACATGGTCTGGTTGCTCATCTGTTCTGAACCACAGGAGAATTGGTGGCCCAAGGCTCTGCCTCAGGCAAAATCCAAAGCAAAGAGAGCTCTCTTGTTATTATTCCGCAGCAGCAGTTTTTATGCAGGCCTCCCCTGTACGCTACCACACACTCACAGCTGGCCGCTCACACACAATACCACTCTGCGTACTTCTTTCTCTCCTCTCTCTCTCTCTTTTTTTTTTGTGTTGAAGGGAGGATTTCAGGCGTTTCACTTGTTCCATATCCTGAATTCTCATTAAACCTGTGGTAATTGGATTGGGCGTAATAGACATATGGAAATTGCGGTGCCGTTCATCATTAGGGTTTTAATTGCACCCATTTTGGCCTCCGCATTTTTCCCTCTAAATAAGTCATAGGAGTTCACGAGCCTTGTTACTGCTAGTCAGATTACTTTATCCACACACACACACACACTCTGACGGCTGTGGTAATGAGAGGATTTCCTCCTTCGCAGTTTGACCATTGTGTTCTGTGGTGAGCATTGTGCTAATGTGAGCGCGGGACTTGTTACTTCTTCTTAAACAGAATTTGCTCGTGAAACAAAACAATTTAGCCTTTTATTCTGTCATTAGAAAAACAGTGGATATTTGACCTTTGAGGCAAATACTGATATTGATATTAGAACATGAAAAAAATGAAAATCTAATACCAGTTCATCAGCTGATGTTCCTTACAGCAGCTAGCTTCCCTTTGTTTCTCAAAAACACTGAGATCTGTGATAATTATTTGTGACACTGGCTGAACTTGTTCTTTTCAGGACCATGGATGTTCTCATCAGCCTCAACAACGGCAAGTCCTTCATCTCCAGTGCCTACACCATCACTGCTTCCACATGTGTGAGTCTGGATCACCATCACTTTTTAAACAAAATGAAATGATATGAAGAGGAATATTTTCTACCTGCACATACACAGCACTCCTCTTACTTTAACCTCACGCTGCCCTTTCCTGACACGAGGCCGACTTCCTCATTTAAAGTTTCAGTAAGTGTTGCTCAGATTGTGGTATTATAAGCAGAACTCCCTCCTCCTGGCTTCACTGTGATGCGTTCACATACAGCAGATTATCAGCAACATTCAGTGGTAAAACTGAAACATTTCTTGAAGCTGATATTAGTCAGATTGCTGTGAATAAAATAAATCTACAATATCATAAATTTACACACTCTACTTGTCCCCACATGTCTGCATGCGTCCCTGCGAACACAGAACAGAACTGGATGTGACTTTGTGAAATCTCCAAGGACACAGTTGTTTGGATGGCGGTGATTTGACTGTCTGATGTCTTTATTTGATATTTGATGTAGAAATCCACCGCTGTTCTCTTTGTCTCATTCAGTCGGATGGTTTGGCGGTGGCGATCGTCTTCCTGGTGCTGCTGATCCTCGTGGCTCTGGCCCTCATGTGGTGGTTCTGGCCTCTCTGCTGCACAGTGGTGAGTATCGCTGCAGTGTTCAAGACCAAATCTGAACAAACTCAACTTAGCTAATGATTCATTTACACTGGTTTTGCCCAGAGATAACAGCAAGTCCTGTGATAACGCTAACTCTCTGGATGGCTTTTTAAAATCTTAAACTGTTGCAAACTTCCTGGTGTTGCACATGCAGTGTGTTTTAAGAAGTGGTTCAACTGAAACTGTAGTTGGGAAAGCGGCTCAGTTCATGTGAGGTTTATTCTGACTGAGAAAGCCCAAAGCTGTAACCATAAACCAGTGGTAAGCAGCAGGTCAGGTCAGACTCCGCTGTATCTGAGGCCGCCGATAAACAGTGTGCTCAATATTGGTGTTGAACATCTGCTCAACCTTGTCACCTCCCGTTTACCTCGTTTACCCGCGGCGGCTTAGCAACACCACAGAGGGAGAACCTCTAACAGGAAGTCGAGAGCCCACATCCTGCAGATCAGTGGCTGATTGATGCACGTGATCACACTCACAGAGATGAAGTGTTGTTTTATGTGAACAAACTATTTCAACAACAAAACAAGGCAGAGATTAGCAGGAGAAAAATGTGAGTGACAGATTGCACAAAGTTAACAAAATCTCTGTTTGTGCAGGACTAATATTAGGCCTACCTGGGGACCGCAGTGATTAATAATAATCACAGAGATTGTTTGTGGTTTAATCACATTTGAATCTGCCATGTCCATGCTGCAGCTTAAAATACTTACTCTGTGGTGGTAAACACAGAACTCCTAAAGCTAATCTTGTCAACCAGTATTTAATTTCTGCTGCATTTTGTTTTTACCTCTTGTTTTCTTTTGTTTTCCTCTTAACATTTTGTTTTTCTTCAGTGATTGCTAACTTCCTTCCTTGTCTTGCTTTGCTAAAGGATGGGATAAATCGTGGGGGACAAAATATAACAATTTCACCAAGTTCCTCCTCACGTTAAGTCTTATTAACAGGTGCGTAGGATCACATTCTCCTGGCTGTGACTGAAGCAAAGCCGATCATTTGTACTCACTTTATTAACAAGGTTTCAGTCCTTCATCATGTAAGTTTTTGTCAGCGAAGCCAAGAAGCTGATTGAGAAAATATGTCTCCAGGGCCCTTTAGGTGTAAAAAGACAGTGAAAACGAGCCAATGTTGGCTGAAAATCTCACTGATGTAAATTTGTATGAATGCAGTGAAGTGCTCTTTGACTGATTTAATTCTACCTCAGGAGGAGGGATGAGTACTGAGGTATAGTCTATTTAAACCTTGTTCATTCATTTATTTAACATTTAATCATACTTTGATTTTACCTGCTTTTCCTTACGCTCAACCTTCTGCAAAAGATGCATTCAGTGGACAAGTGAAATGTCGTGTAGAGTGGACACTGAGCAGTCAACTGTTCTTAATACTGAGAATAAACCTCAGTTTACTGGAGTCGTAGAACAAAATATAAAGTCTTGACTGGTGCAGCTGCGAGTTCAGAGGCTCTGGTGAATAAAGAAGAAATTTCATTAGTTAGTGCAACTGTGTTTGTGGAACTGTGTAGGTTGGAAGGTTATTCGTTAGTCCCACAGATCGCCACATGTTACTGGTCCCATGTGAACAGGGTGTTTGTTAAAGTGGAACTTGAGGCTGTGTTTAATTAACAAGCCTTGAATCTGCGATTTAATTCTGAGCTCTTTATTGTTTCCCTTCCAGCAACTTGATTGTACTTTTTTTTTTTTTTTCATTTAATCCACGGTTTAAACTTTTGTTTAGTTGTGGATATTCATGAAAACTACCATTGTAAACTCCTCACCTCCTTTGAAAAAAACAGCCTCACCCACTTAACCATTTACAAAAATCCACAACAGATTATCGTTTGGGGCAATGACAGAGGGGTACAGATGGTGCACCCCGGCCTTTTTTCTGTGTCTCTGCTTTTTTCTACTGAGATCTGATAAAGGCAAATTTACCCTCCACATCCAACTCCCACCCCCTCCCCGCTCCCCACTCCACCTCCGTTCCCGCTCACCCACGCCGCCCCTTAAATGATAGACGTCACCTGGCTTTGTGGACCTGAAGGGAGCCCATCCAGGATGAGATGGAAGCATATTTTGGAAAACCAACAAAGGCATTAAAATGTAAACCCCCTGCAGCATGTCTGGCCGCGGACGTGTTTGTCTTGGTGGAGAGAGCTGCTGTTGCCTTCCATCGAGGGACGCAGCAGAAGAGGAGGGCCATGTGTGGCTTGTTAATATTTAAACCCCCAGTCTGCCAGGTTTCAGCAGTCAGGATGAGGCCACGCACACACACACACACACCCAACCTCTTTCCCACAATCCCTCTCTCTCTGTCTCTCTCCCACATGGCTTGATGCCAGGAGAGAGGTCATACAAGCTGTGGAGTGGTAATTTCTTTGTTTATGATTTGTTTGGAAATTAAACTCAGAGTGGCGTAGCCTTTAGTTCAAATCAAAGGATTTAGGGTTGGAGATGCAGTTTCGAATAACATCGGCGGTTTATCCAAATTACAAATGATTCACGGCTAAATTGGATGCACTTTTGGACACATTTTCAACTCAGTTGGTGTTTAATATGTTAATAATCTCTGATTATTTCATTTTAGAAGCTGTCAGCGTTGCTCCCTGACGCAGAACTTTTATCTTCTTTTGTTTCTGTTTCCCTCAGAATCATCTCTATTTTCTAAAAACAGATTAATGTGTCCAAAGTTCTAAACACAACCATTTCTAAATATGCTACCTGCCACTGATCCATCACGATAAGCCTCACGAAACAGCTTGACACAACACGGTTTGGGCTTGAGGTTGGGAACGAGCAGATTATCTGGTCCAGTCGGACAGTTACGGAGACAGCCATATGGGGACGATGCCCCGAGCTCCTGCGATTGGTCTGATTTCCCCCCGGTGTCATGGCTGCAGTGGCGAGCTGCGGGGGCTGATGTCAGATGGCTAAGCATCCTGCGGTTTAGTTTTTAATTATGCCGCCACGTCGCTGAGCAGCTCCTCTTCACATCTGTCCATCAGGTAGCTGGGAAAGAGCAGCAGAGCCCCGTCATTTGTATAATGCTTTATTTATCCCACAATATGTCCAGGAAATCTGCTGCTCTTCATAAAAAGAGATAATCCTGTCTGCGTAAGGTGTGGCTGAAATGATGTTAATCAGCGTATGGAGAGGCTACTGGAAGACCTTTACTGGATTTGCTTACAGCCAGTTGTGTGTCAAAGAGCAATTAATTAACACTAATTGATTATTTTTCATTATTCTAATGACAACAGTATGTGGTGAATGTGATGGTATCCCCGTGTTTAACGGTGAATGAAACAGCTGTTAGGATCTATGATATGCCATAATTACATTGCTCTTTTTTCCCTCCAAAACCAATTTAGCAAATGCACAAGCAGCAATGACAGTGTAGTATCTGTCTGTGATGACTAATGGACAAAGGTCCTCCTTCCACTTTGCCGCACACCTCAACTTGAGATATGTCCTCACTGTAATTATATGTACAGTATTTATAGGCCGGACGCTGTGTGTGTAGTGCTAACGTCCACTCCTGTGAGAGGAGGTTTTATCATACACCAACCCTGGGGGAAAAAAAACGTGTGTGGAGAAGTGAACAGGAAACGTTTTCCTTTCTTATCGACTTCAGCTTTTAGCAAAGTGCTACTACACCTCATTTTCATTATCATTTAATCTCACATAAACTATTACACGTTGTCAGAGCTCAGAGTGACGTCTTCAAATCACCTGAAGATATTTTGTTTACAGTGATATCAAACAGAAAACTGGAGCAAAGGTGGAACCAGATGATTTTTGCTATTTTCATTTGCATTTTCTTGAAATGTAATGATACCTTTAAAGAAATTCATGTGCAACCTGCAAAAATGTCTCACATTTCTTAGTCTAGAATGACTCAAATTGTTTTTTAGTTCAGGAAAATGTTTTAAGGAAACACCATGTATAGGCTACATCTGTGGTCACAGACCTCTGTGTTCTGAGAGCTGCAGCTACAGAGAGCTCTCTCACTATCTACCAGCAGATGACGAAAACACAGAATAAAGTCTCCTCCAGCGTGATCCCTCTCACAGATGGAGTGAGTGGCAGTGGTGTCTTCAGCAATCCTGCAGTAAAAAGTTGGGACATCTGTATGTGAAGCGTCTGACTGACACCTGACAAATGCCACTGTCAGACTGCCCCTTTGCTTTGCCGTGCACATCTGAAAAACCTAGTCGAGGCATCTTGTCCTTGAGTGGAATCACATTGTGGACAACCTGCTCCTCAGGTGCCATGTCATCCAGTGTTGTCATGAACAATGCCGCTGGGCTGGTCACTCTGCTGTGGGAGAGGTGTGTCGCGGGTATGAGTGTGTGTTTTCCTTTTTTTGTCAGCATGTGTGTGTGTGTGTGTGTGTGCTGCTACTCATCTTCCGCCCAGACAGGGCTTGGAGCCGAGCCCGAGCCTCCTCCTCTGTATCTCATTGGAGCTAATTAACTCCTTAGGACTTTATGATTGGGGGGATTGCTTGGGAGCACTGAACCCCATCCAATTAATTAAGAGCTAAACGGGCAGCAGCGCTCGCCCCAAAGACTCCCCTGTCAACAAGTTGATTTTCAGCTTTTCTTTATTTTGCACGGGGGGCCCCTGATGTTGGTTTACAAGCAGAATCCTTGTAATCAGTAGTCAGCGGGGCGATGGGGCGCCAGTTGCATTTACAAAGCAGCCTGGCAGCGGCGGCGGCGGCGGCGTCTCTGCCGTGCAGCAAGCTCAGGGATGTCTCTGTTTGTCTCAGTCACCTGTCACTAATCACCTCCGTCAGCCTTGTCTCGACAAGGCCTGAGCGTGTGTTTGTGTGTCTGTACACGTCCCTCCATGGACTTTGTGCTGACGCTCTTTTGCTTTTTCTGTTTATCCAGGTCATCAAAGACCCACCGCCACCTCCTCCACCTTCCCGTCCTCCACCACCTGTGAGTATGAATGTGGTGCACCAGTATAATTAGATTGATGCCAAAAAACTCTTTTAAAAAATCTACTCTTATAGTATTGTAGAAGAAAATAAGAATCATGAAGCAGAGTCCTGAGGACACTGAAATTAAAGGAACATTTCCACATTTGTATAAATAAACTTAGTGGCTTTCTTTCAAAAATAGAATAGAAAGATTGAAGTATGAAGCTAGAGTCCGGAGGGGTTAGCCTAGCTTAGCATTAAGACCTCTAAAGATATAACTCAGTCTAAAACCACATTTCATTTGTGTACAGGTTTCACTAACTTTAGTGGTGATGGCACGTGGACTTTTGTCGATGTTTCCCACTACTTACAGAGCTTATCACTTTATGGTCTCAGCTCTGTGCTTTACACGTAGACATTTCAAAACGTTTGAGATGTTAGTACACTGAGAAATTTGTTGTTTTTATGACCTTTTTATGTTGAACAAGCCATTGGTCATTACTGACATAACAAATCTGACTCACATCTCTGTCATCACAGTATGCACAAACAGGTTTTGGTCTTTAGTATGCACCCTCTGCAAGTCTGAATATCTCCATAGGATTAAAAATACTGCAGGAAATATTTTGAGGAAATCAAATCACATAGAAAGAATCTATGGCTGTAGCAGGACGGAAGTGTCTTTTCCATCCTGATGAAGTGACGTAAATGAGTCTTTCCTGTAGGAAGGAAATGCATTCAAATGTTAGTGATAATAGTTGAAAGAAAGAACAATAGCAAGCACAGTCCTGCACTACCTTCCTTTTGTCAAGCTAGTAGATTTGATAAATGTTGGTGTTTATAGAATCAAAGTTTGCAGATGACTGCAGCTGCAGTACTTGAGTATTCGTCTCTAAATTTCCCTTCATATCTTTCTAAGGAGCCTGAGCAGCTGCCCAAGAAGAAGTGGCCGACTGTGGACGCCTCGTACTACGGAGGAAGAGGAGCTGGAGGGATCAAACGCATGGAGGTCAGGGACTAAACATTATCCCCCGACATGTTACTTTCAGGGTGAAACACTTGCATCACATTATGTTTGACACATAAATCTCCTCGATGTCACTTGATGTGAATATGTGAGCAGCAAATGTTAGAACATTTTGTCAGTCAGAGAACGAAACGACTGGAATCCTACAAAGACCAGATCAGATTCTTAGACAGTAGGAGGAGATGCATCTCTGACGGCTGTTATCCAGTAAACCTGCATCACGGTCAGAGAAACCTGCTGACGTTCAGTCTTTTCTCTGGAGCTAGAAGTTTGTTGAGTAACGCAGGCAGCAGGAGGAGGGACTGACCGGCCGGCCGACCGTACCGCTGTCCTCGTCAGTCCTCTGATGCCTCCGACGTGACAGGCCCTGCCATCTCGTCCTTCGCCGTCCGGGCCTGATTGGATCAAGTCGTTGCCGGGATGAAGGATTGAGTGCTCCTGTCAACTTGACATATCCACCTCACCCACCTCACCCACCTCTCCTCTCCACCTCCCCCTTCTCAACTCCCAAACCTTGGCAGCCCCTTTGTTATCCGCCTCCTCTGTGGGGAATCCAGGTTTAAAGGCGAGCTCCCCTCCTCCACCCCCCTCGCTGTTGTACCCCCTACCGCTTACCAGCCCCGAGGAAGTTGGTGGCATTGCAGGGATTTCCCAGCATCCTCAGGGAGCCCCTACCTCTTGACTTCATCCCCACGAGTGTTTGCGAGATATGAGCCGGGCTATCTCCCCTCTCTCTCGTCTTCCTGTGGCAGGTTGATTCCCATCGACAGGCCTGTCTCCACTTCTGAAGCTTCCCCCCTGTGGATGGAGAACAAGGTGCTTGTTGAGATCAACTTGTCCTCTCCTCTGCATCCACATTTAAGACATCACGCTGAGAAAAACAACCTCCACCTCCACCACTTTGCCGCTGCCAATATTTCAAACGTGTATTGAGCGGGCCGAGGTGACAACGTATCTTTTATTCATCGCAGCCCTCTCTTTTCTTGATGATGCGGCAGGCCACGGATGTATCCCAGAGATGATTCTGAAAAGCTGTTCTATATTGTCACGGCTTAACCTACAGCTTGAAAATTGTGTCGCTAATTAATCACCTCTCCCCATTCATGCGATGGTGGATTTTTTTTTTTTTTTTTTTTTTTATCTCATCCTGGCAACAGATGTGATGAATTCAATTAAAAAGCAGGACAGCTTAACTAACACACAGGCCTGCATTCACACGCTCACGCACACACAATAACACGTTATACAGCATGTAAATATGCTTATTAATAAAAGAAAAAACAGGTTTTCAGGTCATTTAATTTTCTTATGGATATATAGTGATATAATGGTTATAATCATAATGTTTATCCTTAACCATTCCCGTGCTTGTTAGTTTCTCTGTGGACAAATGTGTGTTCAGCGTCCAATGCTTACGGGCCATCATGGATGCTCTTTTGTAAACTTAGGATTTTTTTTTGACTGGTCTTTAATCAAGGACTGCAATTAACAGTTATTTTCATCACTGATTAAAGGAAACTCCACCATGAAGATCAGTTTTAGAGTGAGCCCTACTCAGCTTGTGAGAAATGTTGCTCTGGAATTCATTTGTCAAGTCTGAGAAAATCACGCTTTCAATCAAGCTTTCTCGAGAACCGCTCATTTAAAAAACTTCACAGTTGACACTGCACTTCCTTGGATCCTCAGCAATACACTAGCCAAGTTTGAAGTCGATGGGATGAGTGGTTGTCGAGAAATTCAATGGACAGACAGACGGACGTAGTTTTGTCCATTTATGGTAAGATGATTGTAAAAGGAAGAGAATAATCTGTTTGTGTCTCTTGGTTTGTTTTACCTGTCCAGGTGCGCTGGGGTGAAAAGGGCTCAACAGAGGAGGGGGCCAGGCTGGAGAAGGCCAAGAACGCCATAGTGTCCATACCAGAGGACGTAGAGGAGCCAATGATCAAACGCCCCACCCCGAAACCTGCTCCCACCTACCACCAGACGGAGAACAAATGGTACACTCCCATCAAGGTGAGCACTTTTATTTTTGTCAGAAAATAAGTTGGACATGCTGATGCCTCAGTTTTATATCAAGATACTGAGACGCAGTCCTATTTTTGTTGCATCAGGGTCGTCTCGATGCTTTGTGGGCTTTGTTGCGGCGGCAGTATGACCGAGTTTCCCTCATGCGTCCCACCTCTGCAGACAAGGTAAGTGGGTGACAAGAACCTTAAAAATCATCCCTGAATTTCACCAGCCGTGAAACAAATGCATGGGTTCCACCACTTAACATGCCATTGTTCCCTGTGGAAAGTTTATTAAAAAACACAAACCATACTCGTGAGGAAGAAAATATGCAGAGGCACGCAAAATTTTGGTGTAGATTCAGTAAACAGCAAAGAGTGTGTGCGTGTTTTACTGTAGGGTGTGTGTGGGATACAGTGAATGAGCGTCATAGTGGTACGTTGGGTTTTTTTGTTGCACAAACCTGCAGCCTGAAGGGAGTGAGTCAAAGTCTCATTGGTGGTCATCTGTGTGGTTTACTGTATTCAAAACATAAAAATATCCTGCTTCAGTCAGCAGTGTGGTCTTCTTTTTTTGACGATTAAATGTATTTTTACCCTTTCAAATCTTTTGAGTCACCACTAAATTACACTTAAGAGCTCATTGTTTTATTGCTGTCTATTGTGCTTAAGCTGTTGCGTTACAGTAATCTGTGTAGTCCGTCTCAGCAGAGGAAGCTGCTGGCACAAGTTTTGCATTGTGTTCTTGTTACCTAATCGGGTCGATGTGAGCTGCAGCTGCAACAACTCAAAGGAAGCATGACAGGGACAGCCAAATAAGGTCAAACTCTGGACTTTCCTCAACCTCCATCAGAGAAGAGGAAACATATCAGTCGTACAAACCGACACACATTTTCTTAGCTTTCTAAGGCTGCAGTCAAACTGACAGACCATGCCGTCTGCTGTGGACACTGAGCTTAATCTTAAAATGAATGCCATCGATTAGAATCAGATTGCAGATGTATGAAAAGTGATGAAGTGATTCTGTTTAATTTCTAGACCAGATTTAGGTCCAGAAACGCTCACAGCTACCATTTCATTGCCTTCTTCTTATGATGTCATCCCTACAAACTTTATACAGTGGTAATAACTGTAGAAATCTCCTCACTAGCCCACATTACTGCTGCATTCAGCTCTTTTTTTGAGTGTGAACAAGTAGAACCTGATTAACATTTAGCCAAATAAAGGGAAAATCAAATATAAAGGTTGAGGAAAAACAACAACTGACTCCTCCAAACTCTTTCCTTCTGTCCCTGAAGTAAAATATTGCAGAAGCTGTACAGGCAAATAGGAAAAAATGACACATCTGTACACATGCTTACTGTATAAATTTGTATAAATTTAGTCCCTGGTGTCTTTTATCCACTGTGGTGGGCACTTCCTCCTCACAGAGGTCTGAGAACATGCACCATAAGAGTTTTAAATGGTTCAGAGAATGATGTCAGACTGCAAACACCTCGAGTGGAATAACGTTCACCACTACGAAGAACACGGAAAAAATGGAGCCAGTTGGCCAGCTGTGAGCCTGACAGTTGCTACTCAGGGCGTCATGGTGCTTTTCAACAAATGCCAGAAGATGCACCATGAAAAATTAACTCTGTAAAAACTCTCAGGAAACATTAATGTGGCAGTTTGCAGATTAAAAATCTACAAATTCTTTAACCAAATTAGGCTTGGCTACAACTGCAGCCAGACATCTCTTGATCTACAAATCAGCAAAACTCTGCCTTCTGTGTTTGTTAGTCTAAAGCAGTACCAGTGCAGGCCAGTCTTTACTGCCTGTCTTGAAACCAGTGGCCTGTTTCAGGAGTTGTGTGTGTGCTGTTGAGGTGTCCTTCAGCAAGTCACCGCCCTGCGTGAGGGCAGAAAGTCAGTTTCACTGCTATGATAAATTGTTAACAGTTTGTTAAGTGGGCTGGTGCTGTTTGTGTTGTGTTATGAGGCTTCATGATGAGCCCAGGGTTTTCATGCGATGACCAAACTTGCATATTTTCCTGCAGTACGCTTATTGGCACGGCCCTTGTTTTCATGTTGAAATGACAACAATTCCCTCTGCCCACTATTCATCCAACTGTCTGAGTTTTAAGCAGAATGTGGAAACATCATGGCTGCAGCTCCCACTGAGTAAAAGATGATAGATGTTCCCACACATGAGGTCACCTCAGTCGCTCCGAGCAAACTGTTTAAAAGTGTAGAAAACAGAGAATGAAGCCGCTGGTGAGTAAACCAGTTGTGTCAAAGCACTTAGGCTCGAACAGGAGAGGCTGCCAGCGGACACACCGCTTCATTCACACGCCGATCACCGTGCCAAACTCCACTTTTAAGTCCGTGATCAAGACTGTACACATCAGACACAGGAGAGAATCAAACAGAATGCTGTGTATTTCTAAAGTGACATCTTAACTGAGCTGTAGTGGACTGTGAATGGAAACTGAATCTTGGTGAAAACAAAATTTATTTTTAAGTGAGTTTGGATGTTTTTAAATCCCCCACTGGCTTACAGTTGGATTTCTGCGCAGCGTTCTTTGCATGTCAATGAACCATACAAATGCTTTTTATTAAAAGGCAAACAAGTTGTAATTTAAGTTAGTTTTTCACTTTGAGTCTTTGAGCAACAGTGATCTGGTTAATTTCACTGCTTCCAAAAAGTGAAACAACTCAACACGTAGATTATAAAGTGCCTCTAAGCTGATTCAGTTTTCCCAAGTCTGCCGGTCAAAACTTGACTTTTTACAGTGTGGTAGAGTAGCTTGTATGGTGACGAAACCGTCTCACCTCAAGGTTGATTTAGTAGCTGTCGATGTTCAAATTTCCATTTCAGGAGCTCTCCTCAAAGTTTTTTCTTAGTTCCAACTACATGAGACTCACCATCTGAGGTAAAACTGGTCCATGGTAAAGAAGGCACATGGTTGAAGTCAGACAGACACTAAGATGTCGTGTATGGAGAGTGTGGTTTCATGTTTCTTTTTCCAAGATGAGAAATTTTCAAGTGTGGCAGCGGGAAATAAATCAGAACTGTCCCACGTCGTGCTGTCGCCTGTACGACGACATGTAAGACTGATATTTGTGTCAGTGTGTTTTCTCTTTGTAGTGGAACAGCAAAAGACATGTGACGATAACTCAGACTGGAACTGTTCCTTGATTTCAGTTTTGTTGTATTTTTGATCGAATTGACAACATTTGTTGCTGTTGCCTGGATTTCTTTCAGCTGTAAAAACTTTGTGTTTATAATTGCCATCGTCCACAGAGGAGGAGTTTGTGTTTGTTTCCTCTGTTAAGATGTCCGTCTGTTTTCTTTTACGAGTTTTGTTTCCGTTCCTCGTCTTTTTTAGAGAGCTGAAGAGGCGTCACTAACTGTCACTGCTGTTAGCCGTCTGTTGTCTGGCTCCCGTTTTGACAGGTGTGTGATTTTGGGCTTTACAGGTAAACTTGACTCGATCAAAATGTGAAGAGTCTGAACCATCCGGTGGCAGGTTGGGTGTAGATGGCAGTGTGGGCAGCAGTGACATGGAGAAGAGGAGCAGTGGAGGGAGGGGGGAGGCGGGAGAGAGGGGACGGGGGAGGCAGGGCAGCGGTCTTTGATGGCGGACAGGAAACCTCCAGGGTCATGAATTTTTCAGCGGGCTGCATCCGCGGGGTTACAAGGACTTGTACAGGTGTAAGGAAGCAGGTTGTCGCAGACATCTGTTCAGCATGGGGACCCGGGTGTCCATGCCACCCCTTCATCCTCTCCCCTCCCTCTCTCCTCGCCGAGCTTCCATCCTCACCCTCCTTCCCTCTCTCTCAGCAGTCTCCTTTCCTGACCCCTCCCTCAGTGCTGGCGCCCGGAGCCAGACTGCTGGATTGTCAGCAGATGCAGAAGAGAGACAGAAAATGAGAGTGAAACAGTTTTTTTTTTTTTTTTCGTGGTCTCACATTTAGCGCCTGAGGGCCTTCAACACCAAAGGTAGAGCGGGGGTGGACACAGCTGCAGTGCCGAACTTGCCCCAGGCACAAATAAAGAGATCTAATGTGGTTTGACTGTGTTGTCGGTGAGACCGGGGAGTAGGGGAGGCACTTCAGAGCCAACTTAGCACGGCAACATCTGCCGCCAAGTTTTGCCGGGGATCGACTGGGGACAGCAGGTAGAGGAAGGTGGCAGAGAGAGAGGGGGAGGTTGGCCTTATTCTGATGCTCACTCAGGCACTTTTTGAAGAGGTGGTGTGTGTGTGTGTGTGTGTGTGTGTGTCTTTTTTTTTTCTCACAAATCTTTTTTTCTCATTTGCCACCCCCACCTTCACACTCTAGGTATTGTTTTCTAAAAGCAGCTGTCCACAAAATGTCCAAACAAGGTGCGCAATGAATGATGCATCACCATACATTAAACCCTCGGAGTCCTGCAGAAAAAGACACGAGAGTAGGCAAGCCAAAAACAGAGAGCAGGCGTTTGAGTTCTTGTGAGTCCGTTTGGATTTCCAGTTGGATTTCCATTTGTTCCTCTCACTCTCATCTGTTCCTCACCAGGGGGACGTGTGGGCTGAGTGAGCTGGTGTGTGTGGAGGTTAATGGTATTATCTGACGGACCTCTAGACTATTGCTAAAGCATATTTGCTGCTGAGCTTATAAAAGACATGTTTATAATTTTTCGTCGGGGGACAGTTCTGTCTTGAATCTTGAAATTTTAGATGAAAAGTAGTAGTTACTGATCTCAAGAGTGAAAAGAAAAGAGGACACAGAAGAGAAACAGAACCTCCTACAAGCATCTTGGATGTTGCTCAAGATCTCGAATGTCATTTTAGCACAGCCTCTGCAAAAAATCAACCTCATCCGAAAAGAAAATACTTCTGCCTTTAGTTGTTTGTCAAGTAAAATAAAGTTTATGGAGGACATATTTACATGTGCATGATCTTCTTGCACAAAGTAACAAATGAGAGCATCAGTAGAAAGAATGTAAATCTCTGGACTGTACTCTATAAACAACCAGTAGAGGAGAGAGCAGGATTTAAAGCCTCAGCATTCTGCTTCAGGTTGTAGAAGTTTGTGATAGGGTTAGAGCCGACAGAATATCCCTATGACAATGAAATTATGATGTAAAAGGAAATAAGAAGTGAGGAAGGAGGGGAGGACCTTTTTGTTTTTGTGTCAGGAGAGAAATCAGAGAGAATCTGAGGGGATTTTGGAGTAAGACAGCTGAGGTTTTCCCCCTAAAATGCCTGTTAAGAAAAGCACGCAGATGAAGAACACATGTGAGGCAGTAAACTGCAGTCATCGTAGACGCGGCCTCCCGTCTTCCTCCTCTCTCTTCCCTCTGCCGTTTTACCCTTCCTTCACCCTGCCAGCGCTCCGTGCCCCGGCTGTGACAGCATCTTAATTTAACAGCCGTCGGTCACGTTGTAGACCGTGCTGTGGGAGCGTTTAATTAAGTGACTGTGAGCAGAGGGACTCCACGGACCTGCTCTGGAAGAGTCCCGTCAGATGGAGTGAGGAGAGAGAGCGAGGGAGAGGGAGAGGGATGGATGTAAAAGGGAGGTGGAAAAAAAAAACGAGGACAAGGCTGGCATAAGCCGAGGGCCACCGAGGGTATAGGTGACAGTCTGCTTGCCTGCCGTAGCCTGGCATGGCACGGCACGGCATGGCATGGCAGAGCTGTCCTTGGAGGTCACAGAAATACATGCACGGGTTTATTTTCTCCTTCCTCAGCAGCTCGGCGTTAGTGCCTGCCGGTTTCTCAGGGCTCAATTAGGATGCTGCGAGGTGATTGTTTGCATGGGAAATTAAGCCAAGTAAAACGCTGGAAATTGGACATAGATATTTGCTTTTCAGTTTCAATATTTGACTGGCATGAAGGTGCTACATGTAGAATTTTAACATCAGTAAGTCAGCAGTAATTACTGCATTCATTTTGAGACATGAGTATAATTACTGTAAACAAACAAGACCATGGCTGAGAGGATTGGCAGCCTGTCTCTGGCCTCTACACTGCATTTTTACATTGTGAGCCACTGGGTCACATTTTGTGGGGAATGCTCTTCCAGCGCAAATGGAAGCTCAAGTTTCTCTCAGAGTTTTTCTCAATGGCAGATGGTAGAAGAGTGAACGACTAATGGGGGGAAAAAAAAATCATTTCCAATATGTTTATCATCTTCCACAGATCCACAGAGAAAAACTATGATTAAAACATCATCTACGCAATGAGAACCAAGAGGGTTTATGGGAAATGGAGTGTTTTTTTGGAGCAGTACCATGAAACACACGTGTACTTTACATTACTGTCTAGCATTTCTGCAAAGCAGGGCATGGTTCTAGATTTCCTATCTTCAGGCAGCCATTGATTTCTGTTTGTTCAACTGACTTCAGATTTGTAATTAGGTCTTGTCTAAATGATGTTATCAGTAATGCATTTGCTGAAGCAGACTGTTGTGAAACTCTTCCCATGAGTGTGTTCAATTAAGCTCAGATGCCTGAGATAACATTTATCTTGTAGGTTTCTGGCAGACGGTGCTGAAAAGTTGATAATACAGTGATGTGAGGTAGAACATGGCGTCATCTGTTAATGGTGTATTGTAACCTTCATGAGGGGAGGATTTATGGATTAGAGTGCATTAGTTTTAGCTAGGTGTTCCTAATAAACCGACTAACACATCATATTCTTCAGATTTAAATACAGGTTTAAATATTGGACAGTAGCCATGCCATAGGATCAGCAGCAAACTGGCTGCCACTGGTGTATCAGTATGTACTGGGCAGGCTGGTGACGTGGAAACGATCCAAGAGAGGAAATGGCTGACTCTCAGGAAATAAGGGAAGGCTGATTATGGCCTGAGATAAGCACAATGACCCATTTAGATTCTGCAAGAGGTGAAAAAGGTCTGATGGCTTCAAAATCTTGTAGTGAGGAAAAAAACGATATGGAAAAATGTACACTGTGCCTGACAGTATGAGTCACTCACCAGACTGTGTATTCAGTCTTATACTGTACATGAAATATGTATTTAGCAGCTTCTTTCTTTGCATCTTTTGTCTCTTGATTTTAGTATGTAAAGCAGAGCAAACATTTGCTTGGTATTGTTAAAAAAAAAGAGCAAACAGATGCACACGTACTCATCCTTTCACGCTTCCCGTTTTTTTTGCTTTTGTCTTTACAATGCCACACTGAATATGGTGAGAACATCTTTCTTGAAACTAATAAAAGCCGTCAAACTGCATTGTTCAGTGTTAAATTAAATGCCTGAGAAGAGCCAAAAGATGACACATCCTTGAAGGTCTTCAGCATTGCAGAAGGCCCACGTTTTGTTCTCTCCACAGCCGTTGGAAAGAATAATTTGGTACCTAAACGTCTGATAAGACAATATGCTAATGTGGTACTAATATATGCCTAAAGAAAGAGTTGACAGCAGCACTAATGCAGAATAAACGCAGGGTAATGCAATGCGAGAGGACATCACTCAGGATGTTTACCATCACAGATAAATACCTCACTGAGACAAATGTAACACTTAATTTCACAATAAAAGGCTTTAATCGAAAGTAAACAACCTGGCAAATGACATTAGGTTGAAATGAACCCCTAGATCAGAGAGCATGAGATTTCCTAATTAACAGGGGTAATTGGAATTAAACCAGAGCGTCACAAATAATGAAGCATTGTGAGGAGAGATGAGGCTTCACTGGAAAAGACTCCAAATAAAACAAAGCTCCAAATAACAATCAGACATTACTCATGCTTGACGTTTAACCCCCGACCACCATCAGATTTATCTCTCCATTTGAGAAGGGAGGGATTTATTCAGTGGCTGAGGAGCAGGGCTGTTTCTTTGTTACACTGAGTACGTGTTGTGTGGGAAATGGACGATAACTGTTACTGTACGATAGCGTGCAGGGAGTCATCACGTGTATATCCTTTGGTCATTTCTGACGGTCTTTACCTTTCTACAGAAGCTTCTTTGTCTCTGTTTGTTGTTGCTAATGCAAACTGCACAGCTTTTCCAAACAAATCTCTGGTGTTGTTGCTAATAACAACAAAGACTTGACTAATAATGTGTGTTTAGACCCGTAAATCTAAAGCCGCTCATGTTCTGGCGTAGTGCAGATCATTTTGGCTGAGGACATGTGAAAATAATAATAATTTATGTAAAATAAAAAGAAAACAATCCCAAACACAAATGTGAATCCAGGCAACAAAAGGAAGAAAATCTCATGAAGTCAAAACCCAAAAACAAGAAGCCAGGAAAAAATGTGTTTTGCATATGAAGGTGCACAGTGCATCATTAGAGTCATGCTCTTCTCCTCTACTAAATCATTTTCATCCCAGCTGCTTCTTCTTGGCTTTTTGCTGCTGTTCAGAGTCATGCATTCAGACATTTCCTCCTGCTGTTACAGGAGATTGTACTACAAGAAATAACTGTCCTGCGACATTTAGTCCACAATATTTTTGATTTAGCAGAACTCAACAAGCCAAACTCTCAGTCTGCAGGGTGATATTGTTTCACCTGAAGTCAAGTCAAGCTGCAGTTCTCTGCCTCTGACTGATGAAAGAGTTGTGTTATGAGACTAAAGACTAAAGATGTTTTTGCTGTACATTCATTTTTTTGTCTCTCCATAATAATCAGGATTGATCTGTGTTGGTTTTCACACCTTGGATCTCTTCAGACATCATACAGCAGCAGCAGCAGCAGCGGCGGTGGTGGTGGTGGCGGCGGTGGGCTATGCGGGGTAGCGGCGAGCCCTGGGCCTCATTAGTCCTATCAGTGGACGGCCTTGTTAGCCCTAACAAGTAGCCAGCTGACAGCTCCATTCAGCCGCCGCTCCCCCACAAGAGAAGTGACAGCTTTAACTATGGCGGAGAGCGCCGCCGATTTACGAGCCGCGCCCGTGCTCTCTTAACCAGATTAGTTCTTTTTACATTAACAGAGGAAAAGTAGGGCAGATGTCTGTATGACTGGTTGTAAATTTGATAATGACCGCCATGTTAATCCCCCCCTCCCTCCTTCCTCCCCTCCCCTCCTCACCCAAGTCCAGGCTGGGACCTGGCTGGTAACAGGATTACCAGTGAGGGAACCCTCCCCATGTGTGAGTGTGTGTGTGTGTGTGTGTGTTTCTTGGACCAGGAAAAACGAAGCTAATTGTTGTTGGTGGCGACTGGTTGGAGGAGTAAAGTGAAAAGTAGCCTAATGTGGGAAAAAGAGAGAAATAATGAGAAAATGATTAGAGAGACATCAGGACCAAATCCCCTCCAGTTCTGCCCAAATTTCTCAAAATCTAAATCTTGGATTTGTGTTGTCGAAGGGTTTTTCAACACAAAAACAACTCCTGCTCCTAATCATTTTTCAGAATGTGTAATAAGACATGTATGACTTTATTTCTGAACACTTGTTTTTTGTGGTTGAGAGCTTTAAAAATTATTTTTGAAGGCACCTTCTCTCACTCATCAAAAGAGTGTTTGTTATTCAGAGATCCTGTAACTTTTTTATATCTGTATACACTGAATACACACATAACACACACGTGTATGTTTTACAGCCGAGGCTTAAAGTGTTGTGAGGTCATTAAATAGAGACAAACATGATAAAACAGATTTATTATAATTTTAGAGAAGAATTTCTAACAACAGCAACAAAAAACAACAAAGAAAAACTGTTGCAAAACTGAAGCAACATGTCAGTGAAAAGAAAGAAACAAAACAAAACAAAACAAGCTGTTTGCTGGTATTTTAATATCCTTTCAGATTTATTGTCCTTTATCAGCATGTGAAGATTCTGACTCTGATCTCTCCTCGGTCAGTTTCGGATTAGCTCTTGTTTTTCTCCTCAGTTTAAATCTCGTTCTGCAGAGAAATCCACTCTGAACACAGCTTATTAACTTTAAGTATTTTGCTCTTCAGTCCAGTGTTTGTTGCTGTTGTTGTTGTTTTTTGGGAATCTGCCCCCCCCAACTCACCCCCCCCTCCCCTGTGATGTAGGTCTCCCCTTTTCCTCTCCATTAGCTGATCGGTGTTGTTGTATTTGGGTGGCCGGGGCTGGTACCTGCACCCGCTGACCACCCCCTTCCTCCACCCCTCCCCTCTCTCCCACCCTTCCTGATACAATCTGAACTGATGTCCTGCCGGTGCCTTTTTTCCCAGAATCCCTCAGACTGGTTGGAGCGGTGGCGGCGTCGCCGTGCGCTGAGCCTTTTCTTCATCACCTATTAAAATCAAAGCCCCGTCGTTTGGCGAGCACCGCTGGGATCTTGGCTTTAATTAAATTACATTATTGTTAACGTCAGCTTTGCCGAGGCCGGCTATGTCGCGTGCACTTTGCCCTCCTCCTCCTCCTCCTCCTCCTCGGCTCACCTCCTGACAGACATATAGAGGAGGGAGGAGGGGGTGGAGGAGGGTGGAGGATCACACATACATGCAGTAATGTATTCTAATGTTCTCCTCCTCCCATTGATTTGAATTTTAAAATGATGGAAGCGGGGAGTCATGTTATGCAGGGAATATGTTCACAGTGAATATTCAATTAGCCTGCTCGTATTTTGTATACATAAATGTAACGGTGTGACGGTGCCGGCTAATATGTAGTGAAGGGCCCTCGCATGAAGCTACATGTAATATGATCCACTCTGAGATGTTTGCGTTTGATAACAGACGTACATTATGAATAAACATGGAGATATGTGCTACCGAACCTCATATGGTAATTCTCATACAGAATCTACAATATGACGGTTTTGAAGTTTTTCTGTTTAATCCTCAGTGGTGGTGTTGTATTGGTTTTAGCTAGCATTACCCTTCACACCAGCAGAATCAGTAACACTGTCATGCAGGCTTCTTTATTAATGATTATTATTATTTTTATTTTGATGTGTTTTGGTCAGAAAATAAACTAATTGGCCTCCTGAAAACAGCCGGAGTGTCTCGCCCTCGGAGCCCCTCGCCTCCATTGTGAATAGAGCAGTGAAGTGTCACTAATGTGACTCTATTCATTGGTTTGCAGGCCAGAGTCTAATGCCTCCAACTACATGCACCCCCACAACCTCCTCCTCCTCCTCTCTCATTTATCTCTCTCTCCCCTATTGTCCTGTTGCTCCCCTAAAGCTGGTAGATGGTCGAACTCCTACAGGTCACTCACTTTTTAAACGCTGAGCCATAACACTTTCTGCAGAAGATCTGTCGGACTTCTGTTTCACAATATTAATTCAAACATTTTACCAGTATTGCTCTGTCATAGTATGGCAGATGTAAGTGATTCCACTCTGTTAGTGGTTGTATTGAAGGCGTAGCTTGCAGCCAAACAGGAATTTAAGTCCTCAATTAGATTTTTTTCATCCAACCAACAGCTGAAACCACAAAGATGTACAGTTTACTATCATATAAGACTCATAACACCACAAAATATTCACATTTTAGAAGCTTGAACTGAGGATTTTTATGCATTTTTTACTCAAACAGAGAACCAACCAACATTTTTGCAGATTAGTTTTCTGTCACTCAGCTAAATGATTACAAAATGCCTAATACAGCAGTCCTGCAACACCTTCTGCCACTGTAAGAAGTGAGTGTCATGCAAAGCAATTATTGTATTGTTTTTATGTAAAAAGAGGAAAGCTCGATAGATAGAAGCTTGATAAACTTGACAGAGGCATGAGATTCATTTTGTTTTAACAATAAGACGGCCCAAGATGCTAATTGTTTCTCTCTCAATCTAAACTTTCTGCCTCTAGTGACCATTTAAGTGAATTAGCAGCGTCCCCGTCACTGGCTGTGAAAGGGTCACTCCTCGTCCAATTACTGGCTCCACCTCGTTAACTCCTTCACTGCCAGGCCTCTGCCATTTTTAACATGAGCTTAATTGGGCTAATGAGCTTAAGCATGAGCTCTTTCATCCCAAGCTGTAGGCTCAACGGCCATTTAAAGACGTTTTAATTTGTATTTGACGCTAATTAATTCTTTTTTTTTTTTTTTGCCGTGCTAAGTGACCTCAGATGAGAAGGAAAAGCCTCTGAGAGCTGGTTGTGTCTCATCACAGTTGGTAGCAGGTGTTAATGTCTGTATGTACGAGAAGGAATAAAATGTACTAAAATATTTTCACTTAAGGAACCTTTAAAAAAATGCATCAGCAGCTCTGCAGTTGCACAGTAAGAATGGGTTTTATTCACTGAAGACAATCAGCGAAGACTCTGTATGTCTTATGATTTAAACAGATGTCTTCTTTAAGGACATTTTAAGGAGCGCTTTTTATTTTCCTTTTTTTGTCCGGGGGTTGAATTCTTCATACATTCTCATAACTGGTGCCTGAGTATCCCATGAATAAATTACAGTGTTTCATAATTGATTGAGAGAAAAGATGCAGATGTGACAATAGTTGGCAAAACGGCACGGCGGCCAATTGAAAACATTGTTGAAGGGCTTCCAGATGTAGTTGTCATTTCTCTTTTCGGTCCCACCTCATGAAATATCCACACCGTGGGTATTTTTTAGGCTTTTTCCTACAGTAAAGTGCCGTATCAAACATTCATCTCGATAAGACTTTGAGTCACTCGTGTCACCGTCTCATTTGTCTCGCCTCATCCGTGCCTCTGTCCGCCATCCCGGAAGAAGACGACAATTTTACCGCCTGTTTGATCAATATGTCATTTATCATTATAATAGATGTATCTGATGTTAATGATGATAGTTTATAAAACAGCTTATTAACCTTAATGACAGTGTGATCTTTTACAATTGATAGGTTGTCTCACCTTCAATTATACTGAGTAATGATGATACAGATTTAATTAATGCTTAAGTGCTGTAATGGCTTTTTTCATGGCTGTACAGCAGCTCGCCAGATCAGCTTCACTGGGTTTTTCCTTCATTGTTTGTTGTTTATTTATATTACTGTGAGCTGGAGCCACAGCAGCTGATACCAACCCAGAGGTCGAGGGTGTGGACATGAACAGTGCAGAAAAAAGATGACATTTAGGTGCAGTGCTTACATGGAAAAAGAAGAATGAAATGAAGCACAAACAAAAAGACAGAAAAACTTGTGTTCGGTGAATTAAACCAGTGTGTTCTGCGATGATAAACCTTCAACAGATAAAATATTTAATTCATCCTAAAGCTGAACTCCCAGAAAGATAAAGCTGTCATAGAAGTGTAGCAACAAAAAACAAAAAGAATCTGTGTTCCTGCGTCGTCCCTTTGCTTCTCCACGGTCCGTCTGTCTATGTATCTGTGTCTCAGAGTGAATGCCTCGAAAGCGGCGTTCAATCCCACTGTTTGGGAGCACAGATGCACATTCAGTCCTGTGTTCTCTGCAGTCTTAATAGTGTTAACCCGTCAGCTGTCCCCAAACTGAGGACACAAGCATCTTCAGTGTTTTCGCCACTAAGCCGGATTTTCACTCTTTCTCGCCGAGCGAGTAGCCAACACAACTTCCACTCTCTTCTGCATGTCTTGCACTGAAAATCATCCTCGTCCTCCTTTTCTCTTCTTTGTATGCTGCTACTGAATACCGCTGTCTTTGACAAAACCTACGTGAAAATCAGTTTTGAACAGACATTAGATGTGTTGCTTTCCCCTTATTTCAAATATCAGGTTTTAGTGACAGAAAACTAAACGTTTGTTAGACAACAGAACAATCTTTTATTAATCCACTGACTGACTGTCCTCCTCATGAAGCACATGGCCTCTGCATGTTGTGTTTTAGGAGGTTTTTGCCTTTTAAAGATTCACACCTCATGCACATATATATGGATGGAGAGCGAACTTCAGCCCTTTTTTATTACTGACCAAAACAGTGTTTGTAGCACTGAATATCAAAACCTGTCATGTACAGAAGGCTGGCATCAGATTTGTAATCTTTTTTGCGTATTCTTTGATCAGACACTTCCTGATTGAAATCAAATTTCTGTCAATTTCACGCAGATTCATCTGAAAATTCAGAAGAGATTTGGTAAAAAAATTAATGCTGGAAAAAACGTAATTTTGGCACGAACACCGAAACTCAGACGTAGTCCTCTCTGTAAGCGCATGTTCTTCTTTCTCTGCTTCACATGATGCAGAGATGTGATGACTTCTCTTTTTAATCTTTGTCATCTGCTTTGCATGACAAAACTTTGCTTCACTGAAAATACTTCACCTACTTCCTCTCGTGGTTTATTGCAAACAGTCCTCCTCCTCCTCCTCCTCCTCTCCCTGCCTGCTCCTGCTTCTCCTTCTCCTCCACTGTACATCTTTTCCCTTCCCTCTCTCTCACGGCCTTTGTCTGCCGCCTTGGTGTGTGTGACTTTGTCCTCCTCTGCGTCTTTCACACTCCCTCTCCGTCTCCATCCCTCTCTGTCCGTTCACATCGGGACGAGGGGCGCTGGGTGCCTCTGACAGTGCTCCTAATTAAGACGTAAAACTGTGGGCAGCAGGTTTCTGAAGGTTACACTGTCTATACCGCAGGAAGTGATAAAGAATGGAGTCACTGATGACATGTGACGTTTTCACCGGGGATGATGCAAACCGCTGCTAATGAAGCCAGGGCTAGGGAGGAGAAAAGCGGAGGGGACAGGGGGCCTCTGTGTGTGTCTGTGTGTGTGTGTGCATGCATGTGATATTTGCATGTGTGTGTGTTTGCAGCGTTCGCTCCAGAGGCCTCTGGGATTTCAGGGCAGAATATTTGAGTCAATTAGACAGATCGAGTACGTGAGAGTTGCTGCCCTGCACTTAGACTGATAAGTCCATTTTCTCATGCACTATATTAGATAGTCCTGCTGTCCACTGCTCATGTGATGTAAGATCATCTCTGTGGCTGCATGACAATTCAATATGATCATTTATTGACCATCGATGGGGTTGTATCAGGCTCTGTGAGCAGATTTCACTAAATTCACTTATTAAAATTCACAATTTTAAGTAAATTTGTCTAAAAAGCTACAAAAAATAGTCATCAAAGAGCATGTGTGAAGAGTTTAGTCTGAATTATTGCATTATGTGGGATCTTAATTGATACATTAAAAATATTCTTACCAATATTGTGATTAGAGCTGGGAACTGAGTCAAAAATCCACCAGAAACTTAAGCTTGTTTAGCTGTAATTTTTTCAAGCTGTACAGTTTCCTGATGTAAATCAGGACACTTTTCTAACTTTAAAATATATTTAAACACGTTTCTTAATTTAACACTGATGCATTGAGAAGTTCAATTAATCTTTTTCTGGAGAAACACATTTTGACATGATGAGGAGTCAGCTGACATGAAAACACACACTCATGACATCAAAAAAATGTGATACAATTTATCGTGAAATTTTTGTCTGATTGTACTGATTTTTCATTACTTTCTTTTTAGGAATATGAACATGTTTTTATTTTTATTTTTGCTGAAATAAAATGACAAGATATGATTGAACTGAGAAATATATCATTCACATTTACTTGTTACTGAAACTCAGGTATTAATACAAAAATAAAAACAATACCAAAACGTAATTATGACATTAATTTTACTATCAACTGCCCAGCTCCATTTATCCCTGTATTTTTTGAGCCATGTGTAAATGCAAGATTATTTTATCATCTGTCAAAAGCAGTTTAATTTCTACTTTGAGCAGGGACAGCTCAACCTGTCCAGGTGTGACGTTACATAACTATGATATCAATGAATGTGGAAGGTTCAACATGTCAGTGTGCTGATTTGTTGGTGTTGCAGTTTGTGCTCTGTCAGAACAGAACAGAGAGACTCGAGGTTCAAACATTTTGTCAGTGATTCTGTTTCCTCTTACAAACCACAGACTAACCGTTGGATATAAGACACACCTGTTGTCATTCTGTGTTAGTGTTGTTTTTAAGGTATACTTTTTGAATTATTAAGTGCGGCATGAAAGCATTAGTGCTTTTCATCCGTTGAGGAAAAAAGGAAGTGTTTTGTCATAACAGTTTCAACTAGATAAAGATGAAATTAAGCTGCATCCAAACACATTCCCACGCAGACGCTTCATCGGTGTCACGTTCCATCACCGCTGTGTGGCGGTCCAGTCTGCTGGCGTGCCATCAAGGCCTAAGCATCTGCAGTGAATGTATGAAACCTGTACGCTGTAAAATATAAAAGCTGAAGCACAAGTCAAGCCGCATCCTCCAGCAGAGACGTGAGAGAGAAATTGAACTGAAAAGCGAATGCATAAAACATGACAGCTGGCGTTTTCCTTCAGTCGAAATAATCTTGACACGCTTTGTTGAAAAGCGCATAATAAAAAGCTACAGGACGAGGCGTCGCTGATTAGCATGCGTGTCGCCCTAACAGTACAGCTTGACTCCCCAAAAAACTTGGAAACTTGCAAACGAAATGCTCTCGGCCAGTCACTGTAACGTCATATGTGGGTCCTCCTGGTGGAATATCCTCTGAGACTTGCAGTATGCATGTGGTAATAAATTACATGGCCACCAACCTCACCATTAGGAAAACAGCAGTGATATTAGCCTTTTTAATACCATGTAGTAGACAATGGAGCTGCTCCACACTGTTGAATAATTACACTTAATACTGAGTGTTTGAGGCTTCAGGCAACTGTGACTGTCTTTAGCCTCCAACATATGCAAATAAATTAACATAATGCAGATCGCTCTCAGATCTGTGCTCATGGCAGCAGCAGAAGTTGAAACGAGTGTTGACCCACTGCAGAGCCTGAATTAAACAGTGCGATCAGCGTTGCTGCAGGATTTAAATCATGACGAGACCAGCGACACAAACTTCGACATTTGGAGGTTTTGAAGTGAGCAGCTACGCGCTGACTGATAGATCAGCAGCCTAATATTATCAGTGATCTTCTCTGATTATACGTGTCAGTATCGTCCTGTGTGTCAGCAGATATCCAGGCAAAAGTCGCCGTTTATTTAAGTTTTGCCCAGTATTTTTAGTAATAGGCATTTTTCAAAGCAAACCAAGGCAGCCACTGATTTTATTTTCCTCATCAATGAATCTGTTAAATATTTATTTGTTAATTTCTTTATTTTTTTTCATATTTTACTTTATAAAATATCAGTAACGTTAAAAACAAATGTAAAGCACATTTTCTCCAATTACAAAACGAGCAGATATTTATCATTTCTGCTTGATAAGTGATTAAAAATATTAAATTATTGTCACAATAGGCTTTGATTTTATTTATTTATTTGTGTATTTATTTATTAGAATTTATTAGACTCATTGTTTCAGCACTGTGGCACATTTTGACTCCTCATAGCAGGAAAAGTACAAGAGTGCCCTCACAAGACAAACATTAGTTTGATTTGTGTTTTTTTTTTTTTTAATCTAAAATAAGCTATGTTTACATTTATCTGTGGTATTAGAAGCACAAAACCTCTAAAGGAGGAGGCTGAGGAACTGGGACACCTGAATGCATCATCATTTTAACCAGGCTCTGCAGGAAGTTTGTAGGAAAGAGAAAATATTTGATATAAACTGCACCATGTCCCAATCACAATAACCTGTACTGTGTGTGAGAAGTGTAGTGTAACATTTGTCTGTTTATTCCACCGAGAGAGAAAAGAAAACCAGACATGTTGGAAAGTGAGAACAGACTAATCTGCGTTTATTAGAAACTAGAAAGTCACGGTGAGAAAGGCTTCATCACCTGAGAAATCACATGGTGCTTCATTGATGCACGGAGCTGACACTGATCTGGACAGGATCCGAGCTTGAATATTGACAGACAGGAAGTAGTAATACTTCACTCCAGGATCAGTGTGAGTGGTGCATTAAAATGTGAGGGAAGTATGGAGGTTTTAGACGTAAACAAAAAGCACATTTAAGGTGTTTTTTCCCACAAACTCCTGATTCTGTGGAAGCACAGTCAGAAACCGTATTCATCCCACATTCACCCAAGAACATAAACAGTGTGTGCAGTATTAGTTAAGGATGATAAATGTATGCAGTTGGACTCAAACAGTGGATATCAGTGTACATGCAGTACACTTTCCTACCCACGGCTCCTAAGCTGGTAAATCTCACCCTCAAACACGATGGCAGCGCCGCAGCTCGACGATCCTCACACGAGTTCATTGGCGTGAGCGTCTGAGCCCACTGTGAACTCTTGCCCAAATGTGACACACTGGCTCTGGCCATATGCAAGCTTTTCACCCCTCCTCCCTCCGCTCATACTGGTGTTGTGAGTACACAAGTCATGACTGTTGGCTGTGGCAACGCTCTGACTCACATAACCCCTCACAAAAGATCGGGCCAAGCTCCTTCAGCCCAGGCCAAGCCAGGCCGTCTCTGCATAAGACTCTAATTGATTTGATGGACTTGTGCACTGTTCACACCCCTTCCCCAAACAAACAGTCCGCCCAAGATTTGTCTCCATTGAGACAAAGAGGCAGTGCCCGCCCTCCTCTCGCAAAGCAACACTCAGCGACTGCCTGCGAAGGCATCGCCGGCCTGCCAAACTTGTTAATTTCACTGCTGGGCCTCGGGGAAGGTTTGAGCGTGCTGCGCGACAATTCATCATACTGCAAATCAAGGCTCCCACCCCCATTCTTCTACCAACTCCCAGGTCAACCAGAGTTGACTCAAGTTCACAGTCAATTTTTCTTTTTTCTCGCAATCTGAGCCAAGAGTGTTGACTAAGGACAGTCGTGAGAACTGCAGCTCATGAGGGCGGTCCCTATAAAAAAAGCAGATGCACCACAGAGGCTCGCAGCAGTTGTTTCTATCTGGACAGATTTAGGTGTGTTAAATATGGCATCCTGTGGCTCTCTTAAAGACACACCCCATGATTTTAAAATAAATAACACAGTTTTGTCTCCGGATATGAACAGCGAGCTGGGAGGAAGGTAAACAATGTGCTGGGCCTTTTTCACCAAACAAACCTCTGAAACCCTTTGGACTAAACACACAAACTATAATTTTGCACATTGTTTTTGTGATTTAAGCACACACTAATAACCACAAAGATGAGGAAAATACGAACAGTGACAGATGAAAATGTGACTTCTTCTTTTAAGATGTAAATTTTACCCAGGAACCAAAACTAGCAGTACGTTCCTACAGTCAAAATTTAGGTGAAGTACCTGAGTTCCCATGAAAGTTTACATGTTTCTATAAAAGTCCCTTTCTAATATATCTGTTTGCCTTCCCACTGCAACAGCTGTAAATATGAGGAGAAGTGAATAGATGTTGTCAGATGTTGTCGGACAGGGGACGTGCAGATACACGTCCTGAAGGTGTCTGGAAAAGTTCCTGCAGGCACACAGGGTCACATCAGTCAGCCTGTGTGCTCCTGCATGCTGTGTGGACGAATGTTCGTCTTTTAAGATGCTTGCTTCCTTTCGATCGCCTCGTGTCTCGTGCCTCCAGAATGTAAGAGGTCGTGGGCCCGCTCCCGTCCCAGAGGCAGACAGGTGACTCAGCAGCAGAGGTGGGAAAGGCTCCATAAACTGGAATATTGGAGGTTAGTGTGTCAGGATACTGGACATGCTGAGCAGGAAACAATGAGTAGAAGTGTGTAACTGGTGCCAGAGGAGAGTAGTTCCTTTGTTTTCTGTTCTCTCCACTCTGTGATTCTTTGTGTTATTTCCTCTTTAGTGAGACTTTGTGAAAGCTCAGGGGAAGGTAACGTGATGGAAAGCTTTCAGGAAGAATACAGAGGCATATGTGGTTAAAGAACTAACGAATCAGGCTGTGTTCAGCTGTAATTTGCAGCATCTCTGCAGCTGAACGCAGCTTCACTGTTTGGTTTCTGCAGTTGCACATTGTATGGTTGCATGGTTGAGCCCCGCAGGCTCTCAGTAACCAACAAACTGACAGAGGAAGAGAATAATGGCTGTGTAAGCAGGCAGTTATCAGTCATAACAACTTAAGAAGGCAGCAGTGTATCAGGGCTGTGTCTAATAAACATGTATTACAGCTTCATAGTTCAGTATATGTTCTTAAATACTTGTTCATGAAGTATCTCACATGTGGTGTCCTGCAGGTTTATGGATTATACCAACATGGGTGGGTAGTCACATTAGGACGCTCTCTTGAGGCAAATACAAGGAGACAATGTAAAGCAGACACAGTTCAGTCACATTTCTGATATAACCACAAACATGATGCAGGAAGTCTCTCAGTGTTCAGGCATTACCTGTGGGTAATGAAACTCTTGCATTAGGGCTGGGTGGTTTCTCTGCACTGACACGTATCACAACATGAGACTAAACCTTCTCTGTGTGTAAAAGAAACATAACTAAGCTGCATTTACACAGTTTGTGTGTGAGGTTTTAGGAGTGTATGCACATGTGTGTTCACCCAGTGTGTGTTAGTGCTCATGTCTTCCATGCTCAGGTCACATTAGCCCAGTTCTCACAGTTTGTAGTCCATGTAAAAAAAAAAAAAAAAGACACAGAAACACCTCCCTGTAGTCGGCGTAGCTTCAGGCTCTTTCATGCTGTTATATTTCCAGCATCGCTGGCCGATGATCACATTATTTACTGCTTGTATTAACATGCGGCTTGATAAGCATATTTTCCTCAGTAGAGCTAACAAGATGCTTTATCACTGAGCTTTTTGCGCCCGCTGCAGCAGGCCTCCGCCGCTCGCTCGTATTTCCACCATGTTAGTTTACAGCCTCGTAAATAACAACTTTTCTGCAGTGGAGATTTAAAGCTGGAGTTTTTGCTGTAAAATCAGATTTAACTTTGAACATGAAGACAGATTTTGGCTGTGAATTATGAACCCAGAACCTTCAGTGTAAATCAAGTGTGAGCTCTGCTAAATAAGCAGAATATACAGCAACAACAATACAGAGTTAATGTGTAGGATCTGTCAGATAAAACTGTTTTACTTCAAACTTTGCTCTTTTTTAACCTTTAATTAATTTTTTTCAGTCGAGGAACAAAGCTATCATCTTTTCAAATAACAGAAATCTCATTTGTGGGAAAAACATGAAGGAATCATCTAAATTTTAAGCTGAAATATTCTCAGATGAAAGAAGAGTGAAAGTGAACACCTCACTTTACATCCACACATCTAAAATCTTTGTGTAGTTTATTGTAGAATAAGAATTGAAATAAAAACGACTGTGTTTGAGAAATAACTTTTCTGTCTGTCAGAGGCTACAGATGTTCATGTACTGGCGAGAATAAAATAAACTGAAATTGTCAGAGAAACTAATAATAACTAATTCATCAACCCGCAACGCAATTATCTCCTTTGTGCCTTTGATTAGACACAATTTCCCATTAATGCTTTTGTTTTACCTTTTTTGTAATTGTAGTTAATCATGTCAACTGCAGGAAAGCTCTGCGTGTTTTTGGCAGTTCACGTCGGCGCGTCATTAGCCGCAAATCTGCATCTTTAATTTGTTGATTAACTCTTAAAAGAGAAACCAGGGCTGTGATCTCTCTCTCGCTAATTGCGTCTGAAGGATCAATGATTCAGTAATGACACAAATATGAGATGTTGCTTTTTTAGATTTGGGGAGACAGAAAATGGTTTTTATTTTATTTTATTTATTTTATTTTTTTTACAGAGTGGTTTGAAAAAATGTGAGAATTCGTTGAAAATCAAATCCAGTTGAACAATAAAAAACTCAGAATTACACACATGAAAGAAAAACACACACAAATCAACTTTATCTTCTGCCTTTTCTTCTTCTTTTTTTCCTCCACTTCCTCTTTTTTTCTCCTCGCTCTTGCTCCACATTCAGTTCAGGTCAGGGTCGACCCACACCAGCCTTCCCTTTCACCTCTCAACCGGGCGCGACGCCAAAACCATTTCCTCCTGCATTAGTCTCATCAGGGACTTTAATATGTGCCACCCTGTAGGAGAGGAGCCGCCCTGGCACGTGCACAACACACACACACACACACACACACACACACACCAGACGCGCACATACACAAACACACCGCCCCGTCTTGACAGCTCACTCCAATTATTGGCCCTCCCTGTCGCATGGCCTGCATCTCCGCTCAGAGCAGATCGCATGTGACCCCGTCCAGCATGCCGCTGGTGGAGGGGGAAGAGGGGGAACCATGCAGGGAACAGTAGTAGTAACACACATACACACACACACACACACACATTTACACACACTGAAGGGACACTTTCCAAAAATTGAGGCCAATCAAAGAGTTTCATTCCAAAATGAGATCCTCAGCACTTGAAAATATATCTGCTTACTCTGACAAAAACACGACTGGCATCAAAGTAAAGCACATTGCTGCTAATGAGTCATCTTAAGACCTTTGTTTACAAATAGGTTTGCGAAGATTGAATCATCTGTGTTTTTAAAATATTGACAGATTAATTTAAGACAACAAAGTTTAGCCCAAATGGATATTAAGCATATTTCTATCTGGAAAGAAACAGTTTTTCCTTTACGACTTTAAATAGAAAAGAAATAAATGACTCGTGTCTGAAGGTGCAGACAGAATAAAATAATATGAAAGGTCTTGTTGCAGAACCATTTATTAATTATGTTAAATAATAATTGAATCCTCTGTGCATAATAATGTGAATAATCCTATTGGTTTTGTCACATCAGATTTGAAAGTAAAAAGCTGACTTGGGTTGTACAAAACTTTAGTACAAAAAAATTGCTTGTGCATTTAATTTTTCTTTACTTTATTAAGGATAAACAGCTGATGTATCAGTGCCATGCAGCAGAAATGTAAAAATGTTTATCCATGATCAGCTGTGCAGCACTGTGTGAACAGAGCCAGCTGCAGTTGTGACTTACTGTTCATATTTAAACTCTCAAACTGCACCAGTTAAAACAGTCATGTTGTTTTCTAACATGTCGACAGCGTGCAGCACGATGCGTGTGGCAGTTTTCATCTGAAGTTTCTTTTGTCTTTCTTTGTGAACTGTTTGCTACAGGGCACATTTTGCACTATTTTCAGTTTGCTGCCGTGTCCTTGAGCAAATCGTCAGCAGCTTCACGGACGCTGTTAATCCATATTTTAATCATCAGTGCTGTTGTGTACTTTAAAAAACCCTGAGGTGAAGCAGCAGCGAGGTTCATTCCTGTTAGCATAAAACAGAGGAACACATTTCACGGTGACGTATTAACAGGCGAATATTACACAGACTTTATTTAAGCAGCATGAGATGCTTGTTGATAGGGCCGTGACCTGGAGACATGATGTGAGCTTATGTTTTTAGTGCAGTCCTGAGTGTTTGTGGCGTCTCTCCTGGGCTCTCTGGGAGGACAGTTGTGGCGATGACACGTAATTTAAAAGTACAGATGAGCCCAGTGGCTCTTTGCGGACGCTGATACACTGTGGCACCCAGAAGAAAAAATTAACAAATGGCCCCCTCTTTATTTTTGGTTTGTGTTCGGAGTCCCTGTTCAGAAGGGTTGCACATGTTGTCTGAGCGTGTTGTGCTGCAGATCTAAGCTTTTGGGACACTGAACAGCTGCGTGTCCGCTGCAGAACTGCCTCCTGTTTCTTTTTTGAGTTCAGGCGCTGCTGCAGTTTGCGTGTTTTCACCCCAAGTGTGCTTCAACTCAGAATCTTCCTTTCTCATTTTTAACATCCGAGGCAGATTTGTGATGAATTTTTCCGATGCGTCGCAGAGCGATACTTTCTGTTGCCAGCTCGCGCCTGAGAAACTTTTATCTATATAATGCTGTTCTGCAGAATTTTAAAATGTCACGCTATAATTTTCCAGTTCCAATCTGCCCACCTATCTGCTTTTCCACTCGGCTTTGAACACCGCTTACATTTTTAGAAACCACACAGAAGGCTTGAAAAAGGCTCAAACTTAAGGTGTCATGACCCTTTCGAAGTATCTAAACTTTTATCAAAAGTACATGGAGCTGCAAACAGGTTTTCAGTGGCCTCTTAGCACCGCCAAAAGCTGTGACTAGTTCTTCCTACAAGCATCTGTTTAGCACTACTAGCTAAAAAAGAGACACAGGAGTGTTTTTGTGAATGTATTACACAACAAATGTTAAAATTTGCAGCATGTGGGCATCACGTGGGAAATGAAGGGAAAGATTTGGGTGATAAAAAAAAAAAAAAGTCTTAATGTAAGTCTGTCGCCTCGCGGGTCATAAAACAGGCTATCAGCTGGCTCACACGTTGTACAAAAGTATCATTGTACGAGGAGAAGGTGCAGTCTAAAACCTGGCTCTTCCTTGACAGACTGAGTATCTCAGTCCATTAGCTGTAAACCCAGTTGTCTGACTGGAGTGGGTTGACTTGGAGGAGGCCTGTCTAAATCACTTCACATATCAGCCCAAGAACAATCTCTCCTCTGTCTGATCCTCCTGGCACCGCTCCACGTCGATCCTCCCACGATCTCCCTCTCTTATGATTATTTTATCATTTTAAATTCTTTATGCCGCATTGCCGTGGCATCGGCCCCGCTAGAGCAGAGCGGCGCGTTGGCCATACAGTACATTCACACTACAGTTATTTGGACGGCACTCCGGTGTGGCTCTGTCCCGGTCCCTCGGTTGGATTCTGCGCGTCCATTAGTGCCATCTGTGCCTTCCTGCACCGTCTGTGAGGGCCCCGTCGACGCCAAAACGATTGGCATTTCTCTGGAACAACCAGAGGGACGGTGCCCAGAGCTTTTAGCTGCCAATGATGTGCGCTTACTCTGACAAAACCAGAGAGGGTGGAGGGAGGGGTGGTGGTGGTGGAAGCAAGCAGGAGGCCCAGGCAGGAAACAGCTGCACCTACAGTGCTGTGGCGTCCATGTTCAAGCTTCAGGAGATACCACTTATCCCTGCTGCAGCAGACAGCTGATACAGAGACAGAAGCTGTTTCATCATTTACATTTGAGACGTTTATCTGTGTTACGCACAGTGACGAGCTGCGTGAGTGAACAGGTATAGATTGGTAAACGATCTAATATCTTGACATCTGATATCCTGTAGTTTTCCTGGCCTGAAAAACCTGAGTGTAACGTTACATGGACTTCAGTGTGATCAGCATTGTTTCCAAAGGGCAGTGGAAACTTCAACAAACAATACAACACTTATGTGATGGTTCGGACCTTTTTCTACCTGATCGGTTTCTCGGGAAAAGATTCTCCTGCCGGCAGGAAACAGGAGCCAGTGATTCTCTGACAGTCTGCAGACCATATGCTGCAGCCTGCTAGCTTAACTCTTTAGTGCAAGCTGTCGCTCACTCCCTCTCTGCTCCCAGGGTCGGTCAAGTAGTTGTTGAAGTCTGATCACACTGAGGTTGAGTGTTGTTGTATGAAAGGCCTCAGATGAAAACGCTAATGTGTGTTAGCGTTACGCAGATCTGGGTGTAGCATGACACTAACTTCAGACTGAGACTGAGTGATTGGGTTTAACTCAAGTCCTGCACAGGCCTACAGAGACCAACAACAGTTTTTGTTTGTCCCTCTCCTGTTTCAACACAAAAATAACCGTGTGTACACAAAGCCAGGTCTATAAAGAAATGGTTTCTCAGTGTGGAGTGGAACTTGACCTCCACCCCTTCCAACACCTGTGGGATGAACTGGAACGCCGACTGTGAACCAGACCCTGAAGAATGGAGGCTGTTTGGAACAAAATGTTCTGAACTCATAACTGGGTGTAATGTTCAGACACCCACGTACTTTTGACCTTGTGATCAGGGTCAGAGTTGTAGATGATGCCAAGCCGTGTTGCCTTGTTCATCTATACGCGTGGCTGCACTGATAACATACTGATATTAAATATACATAGAGACAGTTTTCAGTTTTGGAACAGACGATACTTTTCAGCTCAGAGGCGTCACCTCGTTTTCATCATCTCCCAGGATATCTGCTAAACTTCACAGTAGTGTAAAGGAGTAACTGTTTTTTTAAACGTTGTCCTCCCATGTACCTTATGTGCCTGTATAATCTTTATTCATCTCTTTACAATGAGAAGAAATGCCCGAGTTGTCAGCAAGCATCATGTATTTGGCCGAGTCTCAGGTGGCTCTGATTTCCCAGCAGGCCAGATGGCAGCGCTGTGTGGGCAGTGTGTATGTGTGTGTGTGTGTGTGTGTGTGTGTGGACGAGGGGCTGTGAGAAGAGGGCCAGCAGCCTCGTGGAGGGAGGATTGCTCACACTCTGGCTCTCTCCTCTGTCCCTGTGCAGCTGTGCTTCTCCGTCCAACTTGAACTTTTAATTTGTTCAATATGTGGCAGAGGACACGGAGTAAAACAGAACACATGTCTGGTGGCTGAGGCTCGACAGGCGGGGGCTTGAAGGGGGAGGATGACACTAGTGTGAGGACTTGTTTTTTAACTTGTCAAGAGTCTGCTGCCTGATTTGATAAAGGAACAGTTCACACTTTTCTTGTCAAAGGGGTGATTTCTAACACGTGTGGTACTGTGGTGGATTGCACTAACATGCATCAGTTTAGACTAAAATTTTAATCGATCAAACCAGATTTTAAAACACCAGATTAGAAGGATAAACCCACCATAATTGTCATATAGTCTGGAATCAGTGTGTCCCAGCTTCGATGATCCGGAGCAGGTCCAACTCCTCAGTTCAGAGGTTCAGTTATTCCTTTATTCTTCTCCAGGAACTTGCTCATTTTCTTCTTCCATCTCAAAAACTGAAGCCACTTTCGAAGTTGCAGTGACCTCAGCTGGTACTGTAAGGTTAAACAGAGTTCAGAGATCGACGTGAAGTTTAAAGGTTTGGAGCAGTTTGGTGCAAAAAGCTTAAATTTGTCCTGAATCAACAATGCATCACAAGATGTGGCATCTGTGTTAAGAAATGTGAATTCACAGGGACTGTGTGTGTTCATCCTGTAGTTTTATATTATTATATATATATTTTATCACCATACGTGTACATTTGAATGTGGTTTTGGATCCAGATGCAGGTTCTAAACATTTCTAATTAAGATGTGTGCAGTCCTGACAGAGACACGTGCTCTCTGAGCGTCTTCCAGTTGTTGTAGCAGCTTTATTATGAAAAACAGTCAGAGAGCAAAAGTTTTTAGAGCTGTCCAGGTAGAGATGGAGCAGCAGATACACCTGTGGTCCCTGTGGTACAGACTGGGACATGCACAGCAGTATATGAGGACTTCACAGTATGAATTTGTTGTTGAGCTCATTAACATTTTGTCAGAACAACAGACAAGTGTTGGAATAATGCGATGACTGTTGCAGTCGTCCTGTTGCTGTTGGATTAACTAAGCCCTAGATTAACTAAGCTACTGTATAGCTGCAAAGCTCTAATGTGGAAAAAAGTCTCTGTTCTGGTAATAAAATCTTTCAAAGCCTGTAGCTTATCACTGCAAAATAAGCATCTTGCAACTGGATTACAACTCTCATGCTTGCAAGTGTTTTCGCACTACAGTCCAGATGGGAGCTTCGTTCTGTAACCTAAAAGGATGCTTCTTTCATGCATCTTTTTTGTCTTTGATATTGTAAATGTGACAAACTATACGATCGATTAATACGACAAGCCAGTACAAACATTTGGAACTCATCATCAGCTGTGTTTATTTCCTGTTATTTGTCTCGGAAAAACTGTTCATTTAAACGTGTTCTGAGCAGACATCATGGAGACAAAACATAAGGCAACTTCATTTTAAATGACATTTGTTCGATTATTTAATAAATCGGTGGAGGAGAGTCAAGAAAACCTGGACAGTGAAACACAGAGTGACCTCCGGGGTTTGACCCACAGGTCTCATAAACGTGTTGATGTTGTGGTGTTAAGGTGGAGTGACAGTTTGGGCACCGTCCACTGTGGAGCTGCTGAAGTAAAACCCCTGAGATTCAGAACCTGCACACAGAATATGACTAATGTTCACTTCAGGTTTGATTGGATGTGATGGAGGACGTGTTCCCGCTCAGTAAAAGCTTTTCATACACTCTTAAAATGCTTTAAATTTCATCCTCAGCCGTATCCTCGACATTAACAGAGTCACTGTTCACTTCAGGTCATTTCTTGAATAACTGACTGATTGTTTGCAGATGTGACTTTGAAACAGGTGCAACCAGCTGAAGCAGTGTAGTTGATTTTGGAAGCGATTGCAGGGTGCACACGTAATATGGAAACCACTGAGCTAGCCAGCGTATGCTGCGGTTGTAATACGACATCTTTTGAAAAGTTTACACAACCTCTCCACCTCTGTGGACTCAAACCTTCTCTTTCCAAGTCCCACTTTGAAGTCAGGAAGTAAGAAAGTGGACCATCACAACTTTAACACCCCAGTTTCTGGACATTGTCACCCAGAATATAGAAAATACAGTGTGATGAAGTTTGGTGACCAGTTGTTCAGTTTATCTAGTTTTAAAATCCCGTCCAAAACCATTATAGTTTGATTTTACAAAAGCAGTGTTCCAGTCTTTAAAGTATTAGTTTATTTTACAGGATGTCATATAAAGAAAAACACATGAAATAGCACAGAGTTTGGTCTGACTCAGGGTGTGGACACTGCAAGAGATGACAGTCAAAATCACACACACACACACACACACACACACACTCTCACACACAGAGTCTCCACCTCACTTCTGGAGCTCTGCCTCAAGTTACAAGCCAACCGTCCAAGTGACAAACATGTCGTCTGAGGGACTGGGCAAATGTGGACCTCTGCTGCTCCTGTCAACACGCAGCGAGCGCCCGCTAACACGACCTTAAGTCATGATTCTGAGAGAGGGAAAGTATTCAGCGACTCGTTTTCAGGCGCTCAGCCCTTTCAGACAATTTGCAAACGAACAGAACAAGAGTCTCTTTTAGCTGCTGTCAGAAAGTTAATCAACATTTTAAATGACTGATTGAAATGATTTTAAGACTTTAAAAAAAGTTTCCATCTCATTTTGATGATTTGAACCTTTTCACACAGTAAGAACTGAAACCTTTTGGTTCATATCTTGGAACTTAAAATGTTCATATAAAATCATGAAAATGATGAGCAGACAAACACACAGTTGCAGCTCTTTGGTGTCACTGTTTAATATATTTCCATTTGTTTGAGTTGAAAGCCAGTGGAGTGTCTGTAATGAACCTTATTAATCACAGTCTTCATTTGGAAGTTGATGCCTCTGTCTGACCCCCTCCCTCCCCCACCTCACCCCCTCCTCTTGTCTCTTCACCTTTCCATCTCACCACCTGACTCATCCACCCGTCTATCTGCAGTCACGCTCCCGTCTGTCTGATGAGATTTCACTGACATTCCATGCTGACATATTCAGACTATTGTTCTGCCGCTCCGGGTGGCACAGGTGGGCCTCCGTCTCTCCAACATGGCCCAGTTACAAGGCGGCGCTCGCTGCCAAGTCAGGCCCCGCTCATCCGGGAACAGGGGAGCTGGAATGGGTTTGACCGTATTGTGCTGCACCTGCTTCGCCCTCGCACCAGATCCCCCTGCTTTGCCTGCCATTCTGCCGCTGCAGAGAGCACTTCTTCCCCCACCGAGCCCCCGCGCCGTAAAACCCGCAAAATCCACTGAACTTAGCTGCTCTGATGGCCGCGGCCAAAACAGCATCTGATGTGCCTTATTTGTTGACTGTGCGAGATTAGTTGCAGAGGGTACACGTCGAGGGGCTTACCATGCAGAGATGGAGCGAAGCCCCCACCCCTCCACCAAACACCCACCAGCCCTGCCAAATAATGAGAAATGGAAGATTCTCCAGCTTGTCTAAAGCCCTCGTCACAGTCGGTCCATGCACACTTCTGCTCCCGAGCCAGACTGTAGTGCAGATACTGTAAGAGCTGCCGCACCAGAGGAGCTGGCTGCTGAGTTCTGCTTCACCAGGCGGCTCACGAGCCAACGTCTCGTGGTCATTTCTGTCCATGATATCTCCGCGCGAAGCTGCCACCTGGACTGTGTGAGGCCCGTGTGTGCAAGAATGTGCTTTTGTTTTCTCAGAAAAGACAAGTGCAGCTCAAATATGTGCACATTTTACTGCTAATTCACTTCAGCACACGGATCAGATCTTTTCAAATCACATCCTGTTCTAATTCAAAACTTTTCAGTCACAGATGTCTCATCACACGTCTGAATTTACAGTGCCATCAGTCAAAAACATTTTTAGTCGACTAATAATCGGAGCATAATTTGACACATCAGGTTCTCTGGTATCATTTTCCCTCTGCAGATGAAGGTAGTCATGCAGTAAGAGCTTAAAAGCAGCTGTACTTGTGAACGTTGTTGTGATTCAAGACCTGACTCTTATTTTCCAGTCGTATTTTCCAGCTATAGCCTGAACGCTCACTTCCCTCCAAAAAACTCCAAATGACCAGTCAACAAAAAATCTCTTAGTCAAGACCTCAGAGCAGGGGACAGATATACAGCAGGGTTTCAGGGCATCTGCCAATACATCCAGAGATGTGATGATAAAACCAAACATGTTTACTGGACAGAAAATATACTTTTAAATACTAATACTTGTCCAAAAACAGTGAGACTTTAGAGACCTGGACAATAGGAAGTAATCAGTGAGGAAATCCAGAGACACAGAAGAGATTACATGCAGCTGGTCTGTGATCAGATTTCTCTCTAACCTCTCACTCATACCCTGGAGTTTGTATGAGAGACCTGAGAGATGAGTGCGTGGACTGAGGACGGGCTGAGTGACAACAGCACAGAGTTTTAGTTTGGACCAGTCTTTATCTTTTCTCTCCCTGTTTGAAGTGTTTGTTCTGTTCATGTGCGCATGCAAAACCACAGTTAGAAATCCTGCTGTGCATCTACATATAGTTTCTTTAATCTTTGAACCTGCACTGAGGCTCAGAAGGTCAGGTTACTTTCCTCTCACCCCAAATGACGTTTGCATTGTGCATTCAATTGTGCATTTCTCCCTTGTTTCTCACTCCCAGCTACTTCCTATGCAAGAATTTGTCCTAATAAGAGCAGACACTGTAGGAAAATTACTGTTACTGTCGAGCTTTTTCCACTGCTTTGAGCTGCACGAACAAAATCCCATTCACCTTCATTGCACTGGTCATCTGCAGGGATAGACATGACTGGACGCCAGTGAGAGAATGTGGAGGACTCACTGTGCAGGACACGGTCGCTGCTCTCTGCTCTGAAACATTACAACTGCCTGTCTTTATGCTGCTGAGGAAACAAAGGTTACAGTGAGCACATGTAAATACACAGAGAGATGAGCAGGTACAGAGAGGCTGTGTGTGTGTGTGTGTGTGTGTGTGTGTGTGAGAGAGAGTGTGAGGTTGGAGGCCGGCTGGCTGCTGGGGATTCGCTGTGCGAGAGCTCCCTCTTGGTGCCAGTCGGCCTACTGTTAGTGAACAGGCTGCTGCTGTACTGAGAGGCTCAGACAGCTGCTTCAACACCCAAACACACACAGATACACACTGGGTGAGACGGCACACAGGAAGACTTCACTGAAATGTTTATCGTTGGTTTTCTCAGAAAGGTAGTGAGGGAACAGAAGCGGCTGCAGGTTCATCAGCTGATGCTGGTTCATTCTGTGAGATCATGTGTTCATGAATATTTGTTCTCTGTGTTAAATATTTCTGCCATGTTCAATGAAAATTCTCTCCTTTTAAAAAGTCAAATTCCAAATAATAGTTTCTAAGTAATGTGTGTAAATTAGATTATAAGGAAATATGAGCAAATATAAAAAAAAACTTGCAGTGAAATATGAGGTGGATATTAATTATGAAAGTTCTAATACTCACTCTTTCTCCTCTCTCTCTCATTTTCAGGGTCGGTGTATTAATTTCAACCGTGTGCAGCATCAGTAGAAGAGAAGGACTACTGTGTGAAAACCAACATGTGCTGATTGCTGTGGACACGAGAAGAATTTCAGGTTTTTTGTTTGTGTAATCCTGCAGCTAAAACCACTATCTGTTCACTCTGCTTTCCCCTCTGGTTCTCTGCTCTTAGACCTCTGAAGCACACAGGGTGAAATGTTAATATGAACTCTTATTCATTAAGTTATTTACTACCTTTCCTTTATGACAAATCCTTTTTTTGTTTTTTTTAATAAGGAAAGTAAAAGTAGAAGCACAGAGCGCCCCAGAACCCAGCGCTCAGACTCGGTTAGCTTTTCGTGCGCACCAAAGGCTTAACATATTCTGACCATATTGTGCCTTCTGTGAAAAACCAAATTTCATGGACACAGACGGAAGCTATCTAAAAAAAAAAAAAAAAAAAAGAAGAAGAAGTAGAGAAAGGGGCTGTTTGCCTTTGGCGTGGAAGTCGGAATAATCCCAGTGGGCCTCACAAGTGCAGAAGTCCATTGCCTTTTGGCAATGTCTCATCGCGAATCCTCTCCAACTTCAGCAGCGCTGGATGCCTGGCGGCTGCCCTTTGACTGGCTTATCTTGTCATTTTAACACTGAGAAGTGCACACGCATGACAAATTGTAGACAGGGTGCCCCAAGGTATTGGAAGGCATCAAGACTTTGCCCTTTAGTTTTGTAATTTTTTTTTTTTTTTCCTAAGACACCTTCCTTTCATTATGCACTCGGGACAAGGAAATTAATAGAGCGTTATTCGACCGCAGGACAGCCTCCTGACCAGGATGATCTCCAGCTACGTTTGAGGGATTGATGCCTTTAAGACCTTGACATGGCGCTTGGTGTTTTTTGCCCCTGTTTTCAGCGCAGTCTGCTCTCTGCTCAGCAAGGCGTAGCACATCACTGCCCATAAACAGGCCTATCAGTTAAGACTTTTAAGATATAGATACAGCTGCCTCGACACTGCTCTGCCCACCGTCTCAATCCTCTGAGGGCTCCCGGGCCGCGTCACAACTCACTAGTTCTCTCAGCACCAGAATATCAAAGTTTAATTAAAATAATTAAAGGCAACAGCAAGCAGCAGCCTGTGAAGACTTGGCTTGTCTCTTTTTTATGCCTTTTGACATTGAATGACCTATTACCACATTATTCACAGGGAAAAAAGAGGACACCGCGCCACGGTGACGGTGCACCACGTCCAAAACGCAAACCCAAAGCAACGGATGCGACGGACGGATAAGTATTGTTCATTTCCAGAAATTATGTCTCCCCCCACTCCACCCCCAGCGCCCTCACCCCAAAAAGAAGGGGATATATATTTATATATATTGTGGATTTCTCAAGCGCGCTGTCATGACGCCAATCCCAAATGATGTTAGTGTGAGCGGAAACACTGTGGGGGAGGAAAGGGGGCAGCAGCTGAAGAAAAAGGCTCGAATGATCCAGTCACTTCGGATACCGTACTTCAGATGCAAAATGGATATTCGAGTCGAAACCTGACAAAGCGCGCCGGCTTTGACGGGAAGCGGTATAGACAATGACCAGTGGCTGGGTCAGTGGGATGTCTCTGTGCAAGCAGGGAAGCTTATCAAATGACACTAAAAATAAGTTCAACAACCATCAAGTTTGAGGGGGAATGGGTGAGCGTCTCACATTCGGTGGGCATGAGCGCGTGCGAGGTGGGCGGCGTGCAACACGCCGGTCTAATTATTCCTTTGTTTCCTCTTCGTCCCGATCGCAGGGACATAAATAATTCCAAATCTAATCCTCGGGGGTGCACTGGTATTTATGTCCGACTTAAACACTTTTAGCCTCTTGCATAATTTTGCAGGCTGATGTTTAATAGGCTCATCAGCCTCTTTCTGGACGCACGGCGCACGAGGAAATTTTAGCGCTCAGATCTCGTCGTCTTTATGTTACAACCAGGAGCAGAGGAATGTTATTAACCCGAACTAATGAGATATTTACAGAGCAGTCACAACACAAGTCGCCCTGCTAATAGCACGTCACATGTCCCCTCTGTGTCCTCTCCACACATCATCACAGACTATAGTGTTCATTTTCCAGCACCTATTGTTGTAGATAAAAAAAAAGATCATTTTTGTAAATTGATGCCTTTGATGAAAATAAGTCTTTTTGTTTTTCTGCACTTAAATGATTGTTTTCATGTCATTTAAACTCCGAACGTGAAACAAAATATGTTGGTATTTTTTATTTTAAATCATTTATTCACTCCAGCCAAGCTTCTCAACTTTTAACAGTTAAATAGAAAAAGTTGTCACAGTTGTTGATATATTTTCATTTCATTTTTTGTCAACATTTCTACCAAATTGTAGCTTTCATTTGGTTTGCATGCACTACTCTCTGCTTAGCACATTACCGTCAGCTCATTTAATGTGCCAAATTGTAAATTATCATTTTCTTATCTCTAAGATTGTACAGTTTGTAATCAGTAATTCTGTCTTTTTATATTCGCATAGCACCTTTAAGACCAGGTTCAAGTCACACAAGCTGCACATATGTGTGTGAGTCGAACCAAAATACCAAAAAACATCTTTTATGCATCTTTTTTTTTTTTTACGAGTTTTACACTGTTTTTATTTTTAGACATTTTCTGTTACTGTTTTACACTGCAGTCTGTTGTGTCAAATATACATTCAATGAAAAGAGAAGAGTGTTTTTGTTTTTTTTGTTGTCGTGTTTTTTTCTCTTAACACGTGTGTGTGCTGGTAGGGGTGGACATGCTGAAGGCGATCTTTAATTGGGCCCTTACAGATTTATAGGGCCCGACAGGGAACGTGATTATACAGAGTGTGTGTGGACAGAGGAGTGGACAGTGTGCAGCCTCTCCCCCTGTGAAGTCAGTCACCGGAGGCACCACACACACATGTATAAACACACACACACACAGAATCCCTCCAAGGTTTTCAACGCCCCAAAAATGAGGTCTTGCATTTAGTAAAAATATGCGCTCATACACCTTCTGCTTTATCCACATTTGCATGCTGTGACAAGATGCCAGCTGAGGTGTGTGTATGTGTGTGTGTCTGTGGCTCAGTTGTGTGTGTGTGTGTGTGTGTTCATATACAATAACCCCTCCTCCATTTTGAAAGTGAGAGAGAATGTGATGTGTCTTTGTTTGATGTTTAAATGTCATAAAAATCACAGTTTTCACGGTTTAAACTTCCCCTCACCCAGAACTGTTTTAATCTCATTTGTGTCACTAACAGTCTCAGACATCAGCTTGTTTAGTCGACACACTGTTGTGTTTTAGAATATAATTGAGTAAAGCTGAGGAATAAACAGCCTGAGCAGTAATAAGACAAGACTGACAGAATTTTGTTTCCAAAATTAGACTTTTTCCACACTTTACATCGCTCAACAGTCATCCTAAAACTGTAGAGAAATATACACGAAAAGTCCTCAATCAGATTCATATATTTATATATCATAAAATCCCAGGCGACCTTAAAGTGCTCCTGAATATGTCAAAACTGATCCCAGGACATGAAAAGTTCTTCTAGTATTAAGAGAGCAGAAGAGGTTTATAATAACCAGAACTTTAACCATGATTACAAGTGATTAAAACCAGACAGGCAGGTGTAACCTTACTACAGACATAAATATCCTGAGGTTTGATCCTCAGCTGAGGACCAGTTGCTGATGTCTTCATTACAAACATCTGACTCCAAAACAGCTGCATGAAACCAAAAAGTCTGATAAAAGCAGTGACTCACCAACTGCTGAGTGTGTGGAAATGAGAGTAAAAACATCCTCCTGTGTGTTATTCTCATCCACAGACAGTGTGACTCCACATGAACTAAATCATCTCCATAAGCTGATTACTGCCCTCAGCTGACCCGTTCACACACTTATTACAACACCGGCTACTGGAGACACGAGGAACAGTTTTATTATAAACTGCCTGCTGCAGGAAACACTGGTGGTGTGTTCAGTGTTCATCCTGTTAAAGTTTGATGTTTCTAGTTTGTATTTTAACATTTTAAATAATAATAAAAAATAAAGATCATAAAAACTACCAACAGGACAGCGGCTGTGTGAGTATGTGCAGGTTAAATCCTCAAATTCCTCTAAAACAACAAGAAAAAGCAGCTGTAAATGAACCTGTCACTTTAAGACCACACCTGAAACAATCTAAAACCAACAATCACACTTACAGTCAAACAAAACACCTTCAACAACAACAGACGCCCAGTTTCTCTCTTCAAACACATTTTCATTCTGTTATCATCACTTCCTTCAGAAGCCTGCCCATATACCATGCTGCCATTCAAGCTTATACATGATGTGGTATGTAAACGGGCTCGGTACATAGTGACACGCTGCCATACTTGAACAAACAAAATAGTTTGGAGATGAAAAGACATCTGAGAGGAGAATAAAGTAGCTGAATTACCCAAAAGATGTCGTGTGTTTAAAGAAGCTTAGACGCTGCAAATATTCTCGATTTCAGCAGGAAAGAAATTCACAAATATGATACAAAAGAGATACATGAGGATGAATTTGTGGAATAGAAATGAATTTTGAATTGAATTTTTACGGCTGGAGTTGATGAAGCTCACATTCCCTCACACACCAGGCATCGCTGCAGCAGTGTGAGTTTAAACAAAAAGATTTTTCATGATTTTGAGAAGGAAATAATTCACTTTTGTATTTGGGATGATCCGTAGTCTAACATCCTGTTTGGAATAAAAGTGGCACATGAGGACAGAAGCATCCGAAGGTCTTTGCATTTTTCTATTTTTATATTAACGCTAACAGCCAAGAAAACACAGAGCAAACTCCTAAATCCAGCCTGAGCTGTGCCACAAGGTTCTGTTTTCACAATTTGATGGAGGGGGCTTAGCTGCCGTAAAACTTCAACCTCCACTTCCCCTGATAAAGTTTCTCTGGCAGGCAGCGAGCGGACTTAAGCAGCTGTTGCCCCCCAAAAACCCGTCTGGCTTCCCAGGTTATCCCGATTTGCACAGTTGTCTCTGAAATTTGGGTAACTGTGGGATCAAATGCTGCAATTCTGTGCAGCCGCTAACCTTTCAAAGCCTCAGCCCAGACCCCGTCGGATCCAGAGGGCAGCCCATCCGCCCTAAGAACAGCTTGTTAGAGTTGACACTTGATTTTATGCATTGTATTTCTGAGAGCATTACAACTAAATCCCCTTCTCAGGCGATATGGAGGGCTGCTGTTCAGCGACGGCTGTGGAAAATGCAGGTGGGGGGATTAGGAGAGCTTGACGGTTAAGGATTTCCAAGCTTTATCTTGATGCTCTTTTCTGTGAGCTCCCTGTGAATTTTAAAGCCCAATATACTATATATGCTGATAAAGATTTAGGACTCCTGTAAGATGATTAGACTGTATGTCAGTGATGGTGTACAGCTATTTCAAGAGAGCAGCAAGGAAGTGGAATATTTATATGGTATCTGTAATATAAGTCCAGTCGTGTTACACACAAGATTTGTGAGGACTACGATAAAATGTACTCGTAATGAACCATGAGATAATATCATCTGACTCACTAAAAGCTTTAAACCTGCTCAGAAAACAGACTCAGGTAACAAACTGCATTTAGCCACATTTACATGGAGTTTTGAATTTCATATACTTTCTTGGGTATTTTCATTTTGCCGCTTTTTATCAGGACTCCACTACATTTAGAGGAAAAAGTGAAAAACTACACCTTCCATATAAATGTAGTGACATACTATACATCCGTTAACTTCCCAGATTAAGATTTTACAGCTCATAAAATATGAGGCAGGGTTATAGAATACTACAACAATAATTCTGGGTTTTGGTTTTAACCAATATGTGTATCAATATCAATTTTATATTAATTTTATGGTTACATTTCATGTAGCTATTTGTCGTCAACTTAATTGAGGTAGCTACACGAAACATGTAGAGTATTTTTACACTGTGGTTAATTTTATTTAAGTGTTATATCTAAGTATTTTAGTTTTAAAGTCATATTAGCTAAATGATCAACAGAATGTGAAGAAGTATAAGTTTAAATCTTATATCAAAGACGTCTGTGTATTGTGTTGAGAAAGGCTATCTACTGAAGTTAGCATGCTAACTAGCTAGCGCCGTCCCGTCCCATCTTGTAATACCACTTTGTACCTCAGGGGGCGATAGTGAGTCGCGGTGGCGTCCACTCCGCCCTCAGTCCATCATGAGAAGAAGAAGCAGTAGCGCCACTCAGAGGTGGAGGAAAACACGTTCAGCAGAGAAAAAAAACCTGATGGAAATAGAAGCGAAACCAGAGTTAGCGTTGGTGTCGCTTTCCACCGCTAGACACCAGCTATTGGTGAGTAAAACAATGAAGTTTGATGCTGAATTCTCAACGTTTCTTCTAGACTGGTGAGTAGACAGCTGCTAATGCTAACGTTAGCTATGTAGCAGTACACTTAGATGTAGCACCTTTAAGCAGCTAGCAAACAAAGCTAATACTCTAAAACACTGACACACAGTGTTTACATATGCAGGAGAAAATTAATGTTTTCAGTTTGCTTTCAAACTCAAAATCTCAGCCAATAGACAAAGTAGCTAAAGCCATAAAGAGCAAACACTGCTTCACCAGGTTTTAATTTGTAGCCTTCATTGAAATAAGCAGGCAGCCAGTGTCAGCTGATTTACAGAGTGATATAGCAGCAGTGGTTACTGTGGAGCAAAACCATGTTTATTGAGAGGTAACGATTTGTAATAAATTCTGAAAGTAATTGGAAGAATGTGCTTGATTGTTTGAAATATTGTCTGAACATGAACAGATGGTCAACACATGCAAAGGGTTGCTGCTGCCATTCATGCCCTTCATTTCCCTCTCCCACCCTGAAAATAATAAATAAATCTTTTCACAACAACCTGCTTTTGCACCTAAATCTGTGCTGCGCTCAGAGATGCTCCTGCTAGGTATGAAATAATGATGGCACAATATGTGTGGTGAAGCTCCGCGGGGGCATATGTTGAGTCAGACGGCCGAGCGAGATCACCTGTCCGGCCGGAGGGGTCGGTGGGCCGTCTGGAGCCTGCTAATGATAAACCTCCAACATACTGACTGTCAGCTCATGGCAGGCCTTCTCCAAGCAGCAGATCCACGCAGGCAGCCGCGGTCGCTTCTGCTCCACGTCCGAACCCATATTGACCCGGCACGGTGGCTGACGGACGGCCCTCTGAGCCAATCGTGTGAGGCAGCGTGAGCCCGGGCCGACCCCGGTTGGGGGGTGGAGCCGTGGCAGAGCCGGGTCGAGTCACCTTGCCGGCAGCACTCTGTGAAGAGCGCTTTAATGAAGGCAGAGGGGAACTTTGGCTGGAGGTGTTGGTATGTAATCATGTCACATTTCCAAAGAGGCACAGGCAGAGGAGGCAGCAGATCGCTTCTGACTTCTCCAGCAGATGTTTGGAAATGGTGCTAATGTTGTGGATTATGTCTGTGGGTGAACAAGCAGCAAGAAACTGATGCTAATGAGAACTGAGTTAACATGAGTGAACAGGCAGTGTTTAACAGAAATATATGCATCAAATATCTCATTACCAGTTTTATAGAAGTGTTGCTGTGATGCATTATATTTGATTTAAGTTAATTACACTTAGTGTCCAAGCAAAAGATCTATTTATTACATTTAACATACACATTGATCCAGCAGCTAAATGTTGAAGCACCTGATCAGAAAACTCTCCCACACCAAATTAATAGAAATAGAACATTTCCTTTTCCCTGGGAATGTGGAGAGAAATGAGAACAGGCCTGTGTCATCCTTGGTTGGAGGATGGATTACCAGTTGGGCAAAGCAGGACACCTGCCTCAGGGCACCGGAGACTGAGGGGGCCCCCAAAAGCCCCAGGTTTACTTTGTGGGAGTCAGTTTGTTAGAATTTAATTGAATTCAGATTTATTCTGGATAAATGCACCACTGCAGCACTGTAAGCATCAGAAACCACTGTCCAATCACAGGTCTTGTCGTCTCCAGGTGGTGAACTCTGCACAGCGGTTTTTAATGCTGTTTTGAGGTTTTGTATTTGAGATAGATTCCAGCCTGGTTGTCTCTCCGTCTTCTCCTTCCTCTGGAGACCGGTCCCTCTCTGAACCCGTCCACTCACAGCACCGGTCCCTAATCTAGCCCCCGGACTGCAGGAGGGACGACAGATCTGAAACGCTGTTTACAACCTTCAGCTGCTGCGCTCGGTGGGCCGAGCAAACACAGCCCTCCCACACGCCCGGTGCCACTTCTCTCCATGGCTGGCATCGTTTAACATTACGATATTTTCCCGGTGTTTGCCCACGGATGATGAGGCTCTCATTGCTATGCATGTGCCAGATGAATCATAAACCTATACCATATGCCATCGCAATTTGCTGATGGGCCCAAGCTGTTTTGGTGGATATAAAATCCAGGGATTATGGAGGCTTGATCCTCAGTGAATGAAGGGAGAGAAGGACAGGGAGGCAGAGAGAGTGTAGGGAGGGGAGAGGTGAAGGGTGAGGCTTCCTCTCTGCTTTTCTATTGGTCCACAGGACAGTGACCGTGAAAAGGTAGAAGTCAGAGCTGCTGATTGACACCTCCCAAATTGTCTAATCTAGCAAAGGCTGTGAGGTATTAGCTCAACCTGCTGGTTTGTGAGAACAAACAAACCTTCACAAACATTTCATGCGCACACAGACAACAACATGTTTGTCACCTTGTCCCCAGTGTCATATGGTGGTAATTGAAGTAGCTGTTAAAAACAAAGGGACAAAAGCCGTCAGGGAATTACTGCTGTTGTTGTTTCCCTCTCAGAAATGGAGAGTATTACATATGGGCCAATCATCGTCTGTGTTCGCGCTAAAGCTCTTGTTTTCCATGAATCTTGTTTATTGACAAAAGGTGAGGAATTCCTGAGGAATGAAAAGCTTAGTTTGCATTAGTGAGAGTGAATGTTTTTGTTTTTCATCAAGTCTTTCTCAGAAATATCTGCATTACACTTCAGGAGGTTCCCTTACACTGCTGCAGCATTAGTTGTTACAGAGGGCCCTCATGATGTAGAAATAAGGTATTATTTTGAATCTGTAGTAAAATGTGAAATTTCCATAATCAGAATTTTATCCATCAGTACTTTAATTAATAACAGTATAAATAAACAGTGTGCAGAGAATTAGAGCAGAATTGTAGACATCATTTGTTTGTGGTGTTCTTATGTTACATCTATATTTTGATAATAAAAAATGTATTTGTATTCATCAAGTTGCATCTTTTTAACCTCTGCTCACTCATTTTCTATTGCTTATATCACTGGATTTTCACATTGACTCTGGTGGATTATAAAGAAGCTAACTCATAAGAAGAGGCTAAAAATCAGGGTTTGATTTTGGATTTCTCAGGAGAATGAGCTGAGCAGGAAACAGGTAGCTGGTGAGGCAGCATGTGAGCCACTGAGCACATGAAGGGGAAGCGTTACACCAACGACAAGTTTAAATATAAATCTGTGCAATCTGTTTTCTTCTGAAAGACTTCCTTCTGAGGACTCTGACTGTAGCTGCAAAGCCACCTGCTACACAGCATATGAAGAGTTTGTCATACGGGTTCATCTTGCTACTGTCCATACTATTTCTCAGCTGTCAGAATCTGTTCCTTAGTTATAATGGAATCAGTCCCATTATTGTAAATTGTAAATATCACTGTAAATCATTCTATTTAATTAGATTACATTAGATTTTTTTAACATTATGTGTTTTTTAATGATAAAATGCTGCATTAGCAAACATTACTGATGAAAACAAAATGTCTGACAGCATTAGTAAATAATAATAATAATTCAGATTTAGTTGTTTCTGGTGTTAGTCTGTTACCTGTCTATCAACTGTGAAGCGACAGCAGGTGGAGTTTGTGGTTTCTCTCTTGAGCTTTGTTCGAAAAGCAGAAAGTAAAGCAGTAGAAGTCTTTACACAGTGCAGATCAAACATCCAGGTCTGTAGGAAGTCTATAGGCAACAGTAATGTTTACAATGTAGAGTCATCCCTGTGTGAAAGGTCAAAAACAACCCGATAAACAAGTAAAGAGGCTTAATTCATTTTCAGGTTTTGATTAATATCAATATTTGGCTTATGGACTAAGAATTCATGTCACGCTGCTGACAGTGGACGGAGGCTTAAGGATTATGTTCCGCAGCAGCATCTGAGCGGTTTAATGAAAAGAAGAAAAAAACCTTTACAGTCCAACTTTCTATTTAACTTTACTGCACTTTTTAAAGGTCACCTGAACTTAAACCTTTGGTACTTTCAAAGGTTTAATGTATAATTTCTTAAGTAATTGTTCAATAGACTTAGGTGCACCAGTGGCGGGAGACTGTGCTAACCACCATAACTCAAACTAACAGCATGTATCAGCGATTACCTCGTACTTTTTAATTGAGTGGGTTCAGAGAAGCTCTAACTTCCGAGTTTTACGAGTCGGGGGTCTTTTAACGGCTCGGCCACAGTAATTCGATAATCATTTTCATTTGGTAGAATGCTGGCGATCAATCTGATGGATGACTTCATCAATCCTTCTAACGCAGTCGTATAGGCCGCAGAGTCTGAGTGTAAGTCGAGAGGCCATGAATCGTCCCTTTATGAATCACATTCCAACTAAAACTTGATTAGTGAGCTATTGCGGCAGGGAAATACAGCCGCACTTGATATTCATTAAGATAAGGTGTTACTGCCAGCGTTACATGGTTTGTGACAATAAATTTCCCATTTGCATGAAAATGGGTTCAGAAATTTAAATGGCAAAATACAGTCTAGCTCTTTGTAGCACAGTTTGGCAGTGAGGAGTGAAATAATTTATTCATGAGGCTGGCAGGATGTTGGGTGCTACCATCTGAAGTGTGTGGTGAAGAGCGCTGATACTTTTTTGATCTTCCATGAGTGAATTTCACGCAGCATGTATTGTTTATTTAGCATGCACACAGGATTAATTCATTTCATTTCCCACTCAAATCAACATCTCCAGCTTTTCCCTGATATTAAAAACCACAAAAAGCACCTTAAATAAGAACATGTTCCCAGATCAACAACATAACAACGGACCAATAGAGTCTGAGTTTCAGAGCCAAAAACGCCCCAAACACACCACACTGTTGATCCCAGATTCATCATGTACACATACATGATAATTCCCTCACTGCCTCCTCCTCTAACCTCGCCGGCCTGCCTTTGTTTTGCTTCAGCTCTGTCGTGTGTTCAAACAATCGGTCAGTGAATCATATTTCTACCATCCTATTAATAATTGAGATTATCCTCATGATTATCCTGTTTTGCTGAAAAGCCCCCAAACCTCCGGATTATGACACAGTTACTCATAATTACTCTTATGTACATTCATAAATAAAGGTAAATATTAAAAATGAGTTTTTATGTCCAGGTCAAAACACAGTCCGTGCTCCATTTACACCATTTACACAAAATGGTGCTAAGAACAGCAACTTCCTGTTTGTTGTTGTCCTACAATGGGCAGACTTCCCATCAGTTTCAGGCAACAAAAACACCTTTACTCTACGACTATCTACCATCCAAGTGTCACAGTCGGAGTGACTGTGAATATCTTCCTCTGCCTGGACATTACAGCATATTCCTCCTCTTCATTGACTCACTCTATCAAATCCTTTTCGGACAATTGGCTGGGACAGCCTCAATCATCTCACTCGGCTGGACGGATGAAAGAGAATGACATTAAGATAAAGTGAGAGCGGCCCCTGAGGGATTGTACGGCTCTGCGGTGAGGAAATCCATCTCCGACTCCAGATTCCCTTGACGTCTTCTCACCTGAGGAAGCCCCTGGGCGCAGGTTGACCTCACCCACAACCCACAACCCTCCACCACCACTCGTTTCACTAGCAAAGCCTCGCTCCCCCATATCTGCTGGAGAGAAACACAGTCACTGATATGAAGCCTCCTCTACAGTCCTGGGTAAAGGCCTGTCATGATCTGACACCAGCAGTATCACCATGTCTCCTCTAGTCATGGTGGAGAAGTTAAAGCAAGTGTGAAAATGATAAAAGAATAAACCTTTGTCATGTCTAACTGTGGAGGTTTGTACATAAATGGTTGTCTATAAATGTGATTTCTACATCACAGAGACTTCCAACTCTCTGTCAGGAGGCAGGTTCCAAATGGAAAATAAAAGTAAAAGACGATGTTTTCTTGCAGCCCAGAGAAGCATGTTCATGCTTTCATCTGCTGCGACCTGGACAAAGATAAATCTTGGAAAACAGATGATGTCTTAAGCTCACACTCAGTACTGGAGTCTGCTAGGTCAGAACGTCTCTAGCTTGTACAGTATCACAGTTGTGCATTTACTGAATTTGCTGCTAACATACATATTTTTGCCTGAGGGGATTTTAGCCAGTAAGAGTCTTGATTGTATTAAGAAGCCGTCTGCCCCGTCAGAGAGTTCTGTCAGTGCTGCAGAGATCAGAGGTGTCTCCTGGGGTATTATCCAACAACAACATACAGTATGCGCTGAGAACACATATGCATTTTCATTTGTAGTGTATGTCCTATATAATCGTGTGTATTGTAATTGTCTGGAGACGTAGTTGTAATCTCCAATAGCGTGACCAAACTTAAATGACCACCAAACTTAGGCTGGAGGATCAATGTCGATCAGGTCACTGATGTTGTCATGAGGCCAAATGAAAATCTGTTGGGGAATCTGCTGACATATTACACAGCTTAACTCCTGCAGGGAGTGGTGGTAGGAAGTCACGCGAGGGCAGCTCTGCAGCTTATCCTGTTCCCACTATATTCTTAATACTGTACTGCCTTGAAAACATACATGAAATGTCTTCCTCTACTGAAAATTAGATGAGATTAAAATATATAGAACATGTCTTTTCTATATGGAACTCGAGAGGAGCAACATGCTAGTTGCAGGCACATACTGCTTTTATAAATACATACACATTATTTGTTTATTAATAGATTATATCAGAGTTTTATTGATTAATAAAAACCTTCATAAAGGTAGAATTTATGTCAGGGTGCATTAAATGTAGCTAGATGGACTTTATACACGACAGTTTTTAGAGTTATATTGACTCTGACCTGTAGTTAATCTGCACAACACATCACAGACATGTAACTTCAGTTTAAAGGTGCTATATGTAAGTTTTGCTTTTGCTACACAGCCAGCGTTAGCATTAAATAAAAGAAATATAACAAAGCATGGTTAACGTTGTTGTTTAGCATCACAGGAGGCAGCTCTTGGCAAGTAAAGGAATGAAGTTAGATGCTGAACTCGCAGCATTTCTTCTACACTGGTCAGTAAACAGCTGTTCATGCTAACATTAGCTATGTAGGGATAGCAAAAGCAAATGTATAGCACCTTTAAACAACTGGGAACTGTAGTTTTTAAGTGGAAATAAATCAAACAAGAGTTATTAATCTATTTGTTGTTATTTTCGGTGACAAATTGATGCACAGTGGTCTTTTTTGATTTGTTAACAATAAAAAAGATAGAAAATCACCAGCCTTATCCTTTAATTATGGCTGAGAATCAGAGTACCTAATATACTGATGCTGTTGGCTGAGATGTAATAAAGTGATGAGTTTTAAAAGCATGTCTTAATGTCAGTGCATCAGAGACTTCTAACTTATACACACAATTATAGGAAGCCTCAGGGAGAGAGAAGACTGAACTCTTCCTCTGTCGATCAAATGTCACAACTGGGAGTTTATTTCATTAAAAACACTCAAATACATATAACTGACATGTCAGTACTAACTTATGTGGAAAAAGCAATCTTTGCCTATGTATACTCGTACATGGAGATAATTAAGAACATACATATTAAATAAAATGCCAAACTGAAACACCTCAAGCTCAAATCAGATGATTCCTCAGTCGTCCTGTGTCTTTAAGGCCGTGCACATTAATTACAAACCTCATTCAGAGGCTCTCCAACACACCCAGTATTAACACAGCATGTCATTAATAAGGAAGTGAGAGTGACATGTGAAGGTCTCACATTGTGACTAATTGAAAAGGCATCAATCATCCGAGGCCATTTTACTTGCCTCAGCACCTGCTACTGTATGGAGGAGGTCACACTTTGAACAGGATCAAGACAACTTAATCTAGATAAATTAACACTGCAGACTGTGCTGGGAGGATGTCTGCCACGTCCCTGATCTCATCCTGCTGTTTCATACACTCTTTTATCTTATGAGTTCAGGCCCATGTTGTTTCTGGTAATATTTTAGAAAAGTGTGAAGTGGTTTTCTTTATTTTTCCCTGTTTTATTTCAGTCAACGTGTTTCCGGCTGGATGTTTTTAATTTCTCAAGGAGCACAGACTCTAAAACTACACAAAAAGCCAGAAATCTCAGCACTAAATCACACACAAGTCTTTTTATTTCTCTTGTAAATACACTGCGTTGTGGCTGATTTCTGTAGAGGGGTGAAGTAGACAGGGTTATACACACTTTTTAGAAGTCAGTGACCAGCCTCTTATTCATTAGTATGAAACTTTAAAGATTGAATCATCTTTACAGTACAAGCAAGTAGCAACTGCTTTGAAAAGATTCTGATTTATGGAAAAAAAATCAATCATCACACTTTAAGAGTCAGTGTTTGCTGATGAGAGTGTATAAAGGCTGAGCTTGGTAGAGTCCATTTTGGGTTTGGATCAATTGGTTTGAGGAACTCTAGCACTTCCTCACTTAAACTTATTCTCCATTGAGGTATATATATATCATCTAGCACATTTTCTCAAATGCCACTCTGGGTTATTAATGGAACAATTATGCAGTGCATGTAGGAAAAATATGTCTGGAACCAACAGTTCACCATTTAATACGGTAGTTTAGTTCCTATCTATAACTCTTTCAGACATATTGACTGTGTATCTGCTTTGTCTCCTATGTTCAAGGTTCAAGGTTAATTCATTGTCATTACATGAACAACATTTGTCCTCAGGACCAGCAGCATACAACAGACAATAAGTCCTATAATAAAGAATACAGAAAATAAGCAATATAACAAACATATAATAATAACTATCATACTATAAATAAACATGTTTTATAGCAGCTAAAATGACTTGAACTCAGAGTAGAACGACAGTAGATAATCTTATATATATATATAGCATGTATGTGCATGTACAGTACAATGAATGCATTGTGTGCAACCAAAATTCAAGCTTAATTGAAACTGTATGTCGCCCCTCTGACCCTGGAATGATCATGTAATATGGAGACATTCTGGGAGCCAAACTAAGAAAGATAGCAACTCTAGAGACAGGATGGAGGATCATCAATAACCCACCGCCCTGCACTCACTCCTGTTTTTCTTTTCTATACTTCTCATGTATATTTCATCCTCGTGTCCCACCAGCTCAGGCTAGGTCACTACTGAGCAGCGCTCCACTGAGGCTGCGGCTAAACAGATGTTTGGAATGGCAGATGAACACAACTTAGGCCTCACATATGCTGCACAATCAAGAGTTGGGAGTGATTTATTCATACCAGTGAATAATGTAAACACACTTTTTAAGTGAGCGGGGTCTGGTTCGGGCGTGTGCGACTCAGCTCAGCTCACGACAAACTGATGTTCATGTCACAGGAAATATCAGTCATGTTTCACTGTGGGGTTAGCTATAGATCAGTGTACAGATGCAGACTGCAGTTAACTCTTTTTAGCACGTTTTTAACCATTATCCTGGCTGTATGTAGTCAAGACCATTATGTTAAGTCCAAGTCCAAGCAGCATCGAGACAGACACCAAGAAAACAACAGTTCTCCAAAGTATTCTTTACACTGGTGTCTTCTGTCGTTCATAGTGAGTCAGGACAGTCCTTTGGATTTTAGAAAAGTCTGAAATGTTATAGAAACAGGAAACAAAAAAAAAGACATCACCATTAATTATTATAATTAATTATAGATTTTCTCTCTTTTCTGCTATTAGCCGATGCTTCAGTTGCCAGTTGAAATATCCAAAATATACAGAAAAGTCTCAGTAGTAATTCTGTGTATTATTGAGCCTGTTTGTCATGTAATGACTGCTAAAAATCATGTAGTATAATGTAAGTATTTCCTGAGTATGGTTGATTTTGAGGTGCTGAGTTTTCCAGTGTTGCCGCTTTTTTGCCTCTATTTCTATAACTTCTTGTCATCTACCGAAGTTAGCATGCTGAAGCTCTTGGTAAGCAAATAGTTGTTAATGCTAACTCTGACACAACAACGTACATATGGCACCGTTAAGTTTAAAATATAGACATGTTTCAGTAGGTGAGAATGGATGTGGCTAAATGTTGAGACATTTTATCCTCTAACAGACAGAAAAACATTATCAAAGGCAAAAAACAAGACGTTCGTGTCACATTAAATGTGTACGGTTTTGTAGCCAAGGTTAGCCGTGCTTTATGGGAATCAGTGCTTGTACAGTTGCTTGGCTGCAATTCCCAGTTTCATATTCCTGTGCATCATCAGGATAGAAATCCTTCGAGGTAATCGGCAGTGAATGAGTTAATTATCTGCCCCCCCATCCAGAGGAGAAGATTGTGATGGTGAATGGTGAATTAGATATCTAAAATGACCAGTGTGATTGTAATGACAGCTCTCTGTAAGAATCATTTCATCTGCCTACATTACTTTAGAAGACATGATTAATGAAGCACAGCGTCCTTCACATTTCTCCCCCGCTCTCCCTCTCATTCCCAGATATACTGATCTGCTGACATTTACTTAAGTTTGGGCTAATGTATTAATTCCAAAGATAATTATTCAATATACTTTTGTCACTGTTGATATAGCTCAGCGTCACCCTGCGCGCTCTGCTCTGAGAGGCTCTATATGACTTTGCCAGATGGGAAACTGGCTCCTTCTTTGAGGAAGTCCATATGTGAGGAATAGCATGGGGAGATAACCAGAGAAGAGACGAATGCACAGATGTAATGAGTGGTTGATGGAGGTCATTATTACTGTACATGCCTAACATATATTATGACATATACATTCATATCATGCAAAATATGTCTTTAAACTTCCCATGAGGCTTTGCAGGTCAGAAATCACAGTTCGCCTGAATGGAGTCACTTTGCAGCTGTGAGGCTTCACCTGTGTGTGAGTCTTATTATATAATATTGTCCCATAGTCCCTGAAACTCCCTGATTTTAATGGGCTTGTATCTAAATAAGTAAGAAAGTGATGAACTGTAGATAATAATAGCAGCAGTGAAGTTTTAGTATTTTAGCTAAAGAGCTGAGTTTGTGTTGTTGTACATATTTATTTTGAGTAATCATGCAAGCAGCAGGAATTCTATGATATTTATGCCAAATATGAAAATGATTGCAAGTCAAAAAGTAGCTATACAAGTGAATTAATGGCTGTTGGCAGTATCATGTTGTGGGACTAAAAGGCAGCAGTGTAGACGTCCAAACGGCTGCCAGAGAGAACATTAAACATCTTTAAAATGTGCCGCTGTTCATTCAGCTGGAAACCATGTTTGTGTCGACTGTAGAGACACTTTTTACTGACTTTTTTGCATCAGCAGAGAATCCAGTAATTGTATTTTTGAGACATTAGGATTTAAATTGAGCTTGAGTTTTTCAGAGATCATTGAAGTGGTCGGCTCGTATGGGCCGTGGGGTCATCTGTCAAATAACACACTCCACCTTTCAGCATGCTGGATTGCCAAAACATCTGGTTGGGCTCAACTGAGCCGTAGATGCTTTAATGGGATCCATATGCCATTAACTTTTTTTTTGTCTTGTGATTGTCAGCAGTATGGCACATCCCCCAGAGGAGCTGGAACACAACAGGTGTGAGGGCGAATGGGATGTCTATGAGAAATAACTTGGCAGAGGTTTCTGGTTCCCTTCAAAATGTGATAAAATGGTATTGTGAAATCTGAAAGACTCCAGGAACCTGAAACTCCCACTGAGACATGAACAGCTGATGAGGTGAAAAGAAAACCTCCAGCCTTTCCTGAAGAAATCTGATCTTAACTATATCTGCTCTGTGATTCAGAACAATAGGACATGAGTCAGTACCTGACAGTGACCAGATGTTCCGGTGATATATTTTCTTTTTCCTCTTCCTCTGGGCTCATAATTCCATCATCAGGACAGAGAATCATTAAAGGCCCTCGGTGAAGTTCTTCAGTTTACATTCTGTGTTTCTCATATTTTGTTTTATGATCTAACAGTTGCTGTTGCAACACAACGCATTTGCTGCTGCAGTTTAGTCGTCTAGAAAAATCATTTCTAGGAGACAGGGTTGATTTAAGATGGACGCCATTTGTGTCAGAACCCTGGAAACGACCGCTTTTCGCTGCACACAGTATGGTCGAGATGAGCTTCAAGGATTTGGACGGGCTGCATTAACCATCAGAGGTGCAAGCAAATAAGGACAAGAATTAGAGCGACTGTCAAAGGCCTGGACCAGACAAAGATGCAGCATCAGAGCTGCATCTTCACGCTTCAAACAAAGACCCTGAACATCATTTCCTGTTTGCGTGTCGGTCCACACAAATCGAAAACAGCAGGAGTGGGATAAAGCCCGGAGAGGAGCTTCATCACAGCAGCACGTCGTCATCCGCCCAGCGAAGACCACATCACAGCAGTGCACACATCAGTGGGGTTGTGTGTCCGAGGCCATCTTGCAGATGTCTTTGTTGTGTCCTCTCTCTCCAGGCTGAGCTGGCCACTGTGTGTGTGTGTGTGTGTGTGTGTGTGTGTGTGTGTGATAGATACTAGGAGACATGGGGGGGGTCGTTTGTGATATTTCAGCAGCTGTTTCCTTTATGCAGCTGCACCGCCGCAGACAGGACACTTCAAATCATGCTCATTGCTGCCACCCCTGTGTGTGTGTGGCAGTCCGAAGGGATCTCGAGCCTGATGTTGCAGTGAGACACAACAGAGAGTCGAGGGGCACCCTACATCTATCACTATGGATACGATCAGCACCGAGGGAACGCAGGTTTACTGCAGAGTGCAGGTCATGTGTAGGTCTGTGGGAAGAGCGCCGCACTAGCTGTGTTTACATCAAGGCTTTTATTCTATTTCTATCCTGAGTAAAGGCCAACTCACATGTCAGCTCCTCATCTGGATCAAACTGGTCCATACTAGAAGTGACTCCATCGTGTTTGATAGAGGTGGTATAAAACTGACTGTCCTCACCTGAAAAACGAAGCACATCTGTTCGAATTCTTAAAACAGCCTGTGTTTGAAACACATTTCTCTCTTTTTTTCTTCTCATCTTTTCAGTCTTTCCCATTCTCACCGACACTGAGCCTTAACAATGGAGGTGATGCATCAGACAAAGATCATGTGTATTTTAAAATCATCCTGTGGTGTATTAGGATGCATCTACATGACAAGCAACCTGGACAAACAACCTAGGTTATCATTTTTCTGGTTGGAGGACCTGTTGACCAGTAATGGTGCAGAGAGCTCACGCCTCATGTTTTACATCAGTCCAAGTTTTCTCTGCTCGTATAAAGCAGGACTTAACCATTGTATTATATGTTGATGTTAGTCTAACACTGGGCTCTTCTCAGCTCTCTGTCCCTCCTGAAACAGCTGCAGACACTAGAGCAACACTCAGTGTTTTAATTTCATCTGATGGTCTAAATCTTCAGAGGCTCGTCTTCACCTCAGACTTGAAACAAAAGAGAAATAAAACTAAACGAGACTCTTCTAAAATGTGGCTTTCTCTGTGTTTAGTGCAACACTGGAGCATTGGAGCACATGACAGCCTTCAAAAACACATACCATTCGAATCCCTATGTCAACACAGTTCTCCCGGCTACAACTAGACAACCGTCTTTTATTTCCTCATTTATTTTTCATTTAAAGCTGAGACCACACTGGCGTGCCCATGAAAAATACAGATTTCACCCTTGTCCAGTTTGGGGAAAAAGATCCAATGAGGCAGAAAGACACATCAACAGGGAGGAGAGGGCAAGAGAGGAGAGAGGGGAAAAACACACAGTGTGTCCTTTGAGCCAGTGTCACCCTGCTGGGCGGAGTTTGACATTCAGACCATGCGACAAGGCTCGACCCAGGGTGGACGGCCCCCCTGCAATATTAACTCTCATTTGGAGAGCAGCTGTGGCTATGAGCATGAAACATTGAAGGAAACAGCTGCCATGGATCCAGTGCCATCGCACCACCTCTCGCACTGTCGCATTAAAGCGCCCTCCCCACTGTTCCCTTAAGCCTGCATGGAAAAGCACACAAACTGGCTCTTATTCCTCACGTAATTTCCCTCCTGACTGCGGCCTCTGATCGACTCAGCCTGCCTGTGTGAGGCTTGAATGGCCCGGGAGATGTCACCAACATCTGGACGAGAAAAGGGTCTTTCAAGGCCTCTCTGTCTTTAGATTCAGTAGTTTGTGTGTTCAGTCAAGGAAGTCTCATAAAATGTGGTATTTTAGACGTGGACAAAGACCAAAAGGCTGCAGACAGTGACGTGTTTTGTTCTGCCCTAATGTTTAAAGTCAAAACAGTAAACTGGCAGGGATGGATGAGGCATTATGTTCTGTACCAAGTTAAAGAATAAGATATTTGATCCATGGATCCCACCAGAAGATGTTACATAGAAATTTCAGAAACACAGTTGAATTCATTGGCCTGTTCTTGCTCAGCATGTTCAGTGACATTTACCTGACACACTCACAGTTGTTAAAGAATAAACTACTTTGGGATGAAGGCGTCAGGCTGTAGTCGGACAGATAAGCAACACGCTGAATGTCCAGCCATGAAAACTGGTACCAGCAGTGTTACTACTCCTGACTACACCGATAACGTCACAGTATTTGAATTAAAAGAAATGACAGATTTCAGATTTGTGCTGCAGTGACAGAGTTCTGCTCAGCTCTGTTTATTTTCAGCAAATGTAAAAGTCCTTCATGAATGTTTCACAGCAACTGATGAGAGCAAGGAGAATAGTTTTATATTTATGTATGTCATGGATTGTTCTTATAAAGACAAATTATATCCAGAATGACTGGTATAAACCTTGGTCCACCAGCAGGTCTCCTGGAGGATGCAGCTTTGCGTTTTTAATGATGGAGAACACCTTGCTCCAGGTCTCTTGCTGGTGTTCACCTGGTCTGAAATCTGGTGACTGTAAAGGTCGTAGCATGATTCATATCCAGTGAGTCCTCGTGTGTGGAGGCAGCTGCAGTTGTTATGTTTGTGTGGTGATGTGTTCAGGTGTCTCCTGCTCCTAACCAGCCTTGATCCTCCACCCTGCAGTGTTGTAGCTATCACCACCCTCCTGCCTGTTCCTCCTGAATCACTCTGAACGCTACAGTGACTCTACTTCCATTTTACAATCACACGTTCATAAGACACGCTGTATGTTAAAAGACCTCTTGCTTTGTGAAGGACCTCCTCAGAGACACATGCTAATTTACTTTAGCTCGGGGACGGGTGGAGGGGGGTGAGAGCATTAAAGGTCGTCTGTGATTCCTAGTGACAGGCTGAAAGTAAGTGTGCAGGCGTCTGAACCTGAAGCTCCGCTGGGGCCCGGACCCCCTGGTGTTCTCCTAGTAGTTGTACAAGCTCCCGTCGTCCGTGTGGTGTGTCAGTGACGGATTCAAAGGCAAATGGCTCTGAATAATTGATCGGTCGGGTCACGGCTGTGGACTCTAACCGTGTGAACGCTCCCCAACTTCTGTTTGTGTGTTTAGCTGTAATGAAAAACAGCGTCTCAGAAAGTGACGTCATGTGAAGCGTCATGTACAACAGGAGTGTGAATAAAGAATCCTCCTGCAGAGTCGATGTAAACAAGGCCCCGACTCTTCGCCGGCGATGTGAACAGTTAAGCTGTTATTAATTATTCAGCAGTGGAAATAAGTGATCGGTGAGGTTGAAGTGGATGTGGATTGTAATGGCACAGGCAGTGCCACTTTGATGTGGGACAGTTAGCAACAGGGGTAATTAGACTCATCAGCAGTTTGTAATACCAGCATCTCTTAATGCCACATGTGTATTCTGGTGTCAACCCAATGGATTTTTCTCCAGATTAAAGAGAACACAGATTATCTGAGGTGTTCAGGGACAGCAGGAGAATGTAGTTTACTGAGCTGCTTCCATATGTAAATACTGTGTGTAATCAACACAATATGTGACCCAGGGACAACTGTTTGTTTTAACTCTCATCATTTCTGTTTTTAATTATTTATCATTAATGTTGTTGTGTTGTTGTGCTTTCTTACTTTAAAAGCAAACTTCTTCCTTCTCTCTCGTCCTGAAGAAACGTTTGTGTTTGCCTGATTTAATATAAAATAAGTGAGCGGTGTTTTTCTTGTTGCTCTAAATGGTCATGTATTTACACCTTAAATTCCTCTTACATGCTAAATGTTAGTCTCAGAAATACTTTATTACATCCTGATTCAGTGCACTTTGACCCCTCACACTCAATGCTACATTACTAGTGCTAAAATCTAAGTATGAGTGCGTATCTGTTCTTTTAATCCCAACCAGGTGCAGTCGTTGATGGTTTGACCCATCAGTTATATTTCCATATTGTCTCCTCACCTTCTTTAAATGTGTCAGAAATGACCAATTAGTTCATCATTTCCACTCGCCACAACGGTAACATCAAGTGATGAACTGAATCAGAGGAATCCTCTCATAATATGTCTCTGCAGAGGAGGTGATTAATGCAGATTTCAGCAGCTCTGCAGGAATCCACTGTGGTCAGACAGGACTGAAACATGTTCATGCACATTTTAAACAAGACAAAATCTTCATCAAAGTTTATTTGCTGTCACCGTAAATTTTAGTTCTTGTTATTCTGCAAAGGAAATGTCAACAGTAAGTATGAGTGTGTATCTGTTATTTATCGTCCTCATATAAGTAAATATTCAGGTATATTAGGGAATATTAGGGACTGATCACAACAACTACTGGGTGACTTGCGGTGAAATTTGCACACTCTGTTCCCCAGAGGATGAATCCACATGACTTTGTTGATTCCCTGACTTTTTATCCAGCACCATTATCGAGGAGAAATTCACATTTCTCCAAGATTTTTGGCCTTTATGGTCAAACATAAGCAAAAGTAACAACATCTCCACCAGCTTCAGCTGCATTTTATGTTACTGCTAAAGCTCAGCAGGTTAATATCACCACTGCTAAGGTACAACATAACAGAGGTGTTAGTCTTGTTTCTCTCTACAGTGCATACAGCTCAGTAATGATGCAACCTTCAGAGAGTAAATAAAAAGTTCTGTTTGCTTGAAAAAGTTGGCATGAGAAATAAATATCTCCTGCATTGTTGAGCTGACATAAGGAGCAGTGCTACTGTGAGCAACATGAGACAAAATCCAAAAAATGTCCAACTACATACACCAGCCATTAGGAGTGTTAATGCAGAATGGATACAGATCAAAAGCATTAATTAAATAACCTACTGCAGAGTAAAAGATATCACAGAATTCAGGATGTGGCAGAGTAAACACTGCAGAGCTGCTTCCACACTGACTCTCATTATATGTTTGTTCCTGTTCGCTCTATTGTCACTGTCTAATACACACTCTTCCTCTCTCCAACCCTCGCTCTCTCATTTCTCTCATGATTCATTTCCAATGTGCCCTTTGCAATTAAACCCGGGGTTCCTCACTTAAGACAGACAGGCCAGGGGAGGCGGGCGTCAGCCGAGACCATCAGTCATGCATGGATGCTGCTGTGTGGCTCTGTGGATGGGCTAGAAAAAATAACCCAAAGCTCTGCACTGCACACACACACACACACACACACACACACACACACACACACAGACACACACACACAGACACACAAACAGTCAATTATCAATGAAATGGCACAACACTCTGTTTCACTGTTTCCCTTTCAGTTCCTTCCTCTTCACGTGGCGTTCTGTCTCTCTTGTCACTGTCTTCTCCACTTCCCCTCCCTCCCTCCCTCCCTCTCTCTCTCTCTCTCCCTCTCTCCCTCTCTCTCTCTCTCTCTCTCTCTCTGCTATCTCTCATTGCCGTTTTAGCACATTAATTGACTCATTATTCCGATTCGTACTCCAGGAGGGGGAAGGGGCCGTTGATTAACGAAGGCAGATGCCCAGTCTCTGTAGAGGAGCCCTGGATCACTGTTGTTTGTCCCATACGTTTACATGAGTTATTAGAACAACAGAAAAACACATCAATAATCATATGATTGAAGTGATTATTGATTTCTTTAACAGCTACAGGTTCGATTATATCTTATTTGTTAAGGCTTTTCTCAGTCAGAAATGTCAAACATGTTCCAGCTCCAGCTGCGAAAATGTGAGGATGTTTGTTTTATATCAAAATGTGTTGAATATTTTTAGTTTGCAGACTGTTGATTGGATAAAACAAACAACTTAAAGACATCACCAGACAGCATTTTTCACTTTCTGACTAAACAGTTCATCTGAAAAATAAGAATTGCTTCTACCCTTTTATCCTACCTCCTTCTCATTATACAACGTCCTCTTACACTTATCAAGACCCAGATTATCTTGTCATGTGACACAGTTTTAATAAACTAAACAGTAAGGTGTTTAAACATGCTTTATTGATAAGAAAAATTCTGGTTGATATATAAGCCAATATAAGCAACCAATAAACATCAGGAAAGTGTGAATGTGTTTGATGTGTAATTAGTCCAAACATGATATCTGTGCTGAACACACTTATTATGAATCACTTTAGATAAATGAATGTGTTTTCCAAGAGCCTGGTTGAAGTGTTTGTGAGTGTTTTCGCTGAATTTGAACACTGGCCTCTTAGGTAGCAAACAAAGCCCCAGAAAAACAGCTGTTATCAGAATCATCTCTTTTTCTCTGTACCATCAGTCTGCAGTAGTCTACACTCCATACCATTTTGTTTATCCTGGCTCACATTTATATTTCGTTTTGTATTCATGATCTTAGATTTAGCAGTCTGATCATCAGATGAACTCTCCAGTCACTCTTAAAGGTTTTAGTAGTTGACCAAACCAATAACCTGTGTATCTCAACTTCTAAAAGCAAAAACTCAAATTCATAAATTCTCAGCATAACTCATGTCCCTCCCTCCCCCCTCTCCCGCTCTCTGCTCATGTCTCTCTGCATGTGATGCTAGCATAAGATTTTTAGGCCATATCTTTAACCCCATTGTTCTGTGGCGACAGCTCAACATTTAGGCGCCCTGACACGTCCAGTTAGCTACGAGCCCAAAGTTTACCTGACACAGGGTGGCCTACTTATTGTCTCTCGCCCCTCTTCTCCTTCTTCTTCTTCTTCTTCTTCTTCTTCTACACCCCCACCCATCGACTCTACCACCATCATCACCACTCAGTCTCGTCTGCCCCCCGCTCCTCCTCACCCTCATACATCCTATTTGAGAGAATTAGGAGGGAATCAATCATTTGTCGGGGCCTACATGTTGTTACAGCCGGCCGTACTTCGCAGCCAGGGCATCTATCTACTAATCTACCATCTCCAGGCGGACAGGAAGGGATGGGGGGGGTTGGCTTTGAGAGGGGAGGGGGGATATCATGTGGCGAGACCAGGAATTCAAAGTGACGCAGGTTGGAGCTCTGGTGGCCGTTGAGTTTCTCTGACAAACTGACTGCAACACCCCCAGGCTCTTTTTCCCTCTCCCTTCCTCTCTATCTGTCCGTCTCACTTCTCTGATGTCCCCCCACCGCCGCCGCCGCCACACTGTTCTGTCATCCAGTGAGACAGGAAGCCATCATTGTCTCAGCGGCCAATGGGAGCCTCTGGAACACACAGTGGTTTCTCCGTGTCCTCGATCTGTTCTTTAATTGTTGCAGTGGAATTGGTGGAAAGCCCAGTAAAAGTTTAGCTGGGGTAAAGAGGAGGAGGTGCATATGCTGGGATCACACGCATCCTGAGAGGGGGAGTTTTAACACAGGTTGATCCACTCAGAATGAAATCACAGTTGCTGCATAAAGTTGCATGAGAATGTCCAACTGCAACGTGACCTGAATGAGTTTTAGCATCTTTTAGCTCCTTTTGGTTCCCTCTGACCGCTCTCATCAGGGTTCCCAGATTTCCCACCTGAGGAGGAGTTCATGTCAGAGCATAAATATAACTTAAAATGGATGCACATACATGGATGTTTGTCTGTGTCCGACATGTCAACTTTAAAAGTGATAATATGTCACTGTTGTGTTTACACCTTGTCAAAATAAGAGAAAAGAAATACAAGTTCTGCTTTTATAAAGAATCAAATCCAGGAAAGATCTCAGCTCTTCCTGCTGAGGTTGGTTTACATGAGTAACAGCAGCTTTGTAGCTAATCGTTGCAGAGCATGTCGCACTCATAGAAAATGAATTGTGAAGTTTAGATGCAACATGTTTTCTCTTACGTAGCACATTCAGTCTGTACCTGACAACTGTAATTCTCTTCCTTAGCTTGTTACTTCATAACTCTAAAATTCTCTTGATGAGTGCATGGTTCAGGAAAATATTCCTAAACATACAGTGTATCCTAAGACAATGGGTGCACACGGAGTTGACTCAACAAAAATAATGAGGTGAATTAAACAGAGAATGTGTCCAGTCGCAGCAGAGGGAGTGGACAGTGCCTGTAAATCTGTGTTTGTAATGACGTCATTAACTCTCAGCTGTTTAAATAGTTGATTAAGGCCCGTGCAGCTTGCACACCGACCCCTGACACCCACAACATCTGTTTTGTTTGTGTGGGCTGAAAAGCAGTTGCTCTCACACTGCGCAATATGTGCCTTCATAGCAAGGTGACATTAGCTCTGAGAACAACATACCCACTCCGATTAGCTGCACGCTGGAGCGACTGCACAGGTCTGACTTTCTAATGCAGCTCTGCTCAGCTGCTGCTGCACTCTGACTCCACAACCACCAGATATTGTTTGGGAAAGAACGTACATATGTGAGCTCTGTTGATGCATTCTATATTGATTTGTATATCAGCAGTTATTCAGAGGAGATGAAACATGAATATGAGGGTAGAATTCCAGGTGAAAACATTTCCTTTCAGATTTAAAGGGCAATAACATCAAACATTTGACACCTTAATGAACAGTTTCCCCTTTGCTAGCAGCTTTAAAGGTTTACTCCACCTATCTCACACATGGAGATCACTTTATTCACCATGAGGAGTGGTGCTCAGCCTGTGTTTAAGGTCTAATGTAGCTTTGCAGGTTTTTCATTTGCCCAGTCTAAGAAAACGACCCTGATGATGGAGCATGGAGTTTGAAAGGTGTGGGTATTCACTGAGGAGGAAGGGTACACCTAATGGATTATGATTCAGATCTGATGAAAACCAAATGGCTCCATGAACCTTTCCAGTGTCCAGGGAAACAAATGTTCCTCAGCTGTGATTATATGCAGAGAGACGCTCCGCTCTGCAGCGGCTGCTGCTGTCTCTGAAAAGTCACTGTAGGACATATGTTAGATTTCAGCTCGTCTGCTAACAAGCTAGCATTAGCATGCGCTAATACGTTTGTTTGTTTTTGAGCATTATCTTCCACAGAGTCACCCCCCCTCCCTCCCTGCTTTGCTTTATCTAGACTTGCAGATGGTGACCCGCTCTAATAATAGTCACTTAAATAGGACATGACTTTCCAATGCACACATATGTTTGGTTCCTGCTCTCTCTCTCTCTCTCTCTGTCTCTGTCTCTCTCTCTGTCTCTCTCTTTGTACTTGGCCCATTTGTTTTGTATCTGACTTTATGCATTGCAGAGCTGGCTGCTGGAGGATCCTTCTCGCCTGTCGTACGCTCTGACGGACGGCCTGCTCATGCAGAGCAGCCACGGTGTCGATGCTGGGCATGAAATGAAACGTTCTCTTTATCAACTACTTGGCATTTCAACAGAGAGCAAGGGATGAGGGAGAGAGGGAGAGAAAGAGACATTCTTTGAAGACAGGAGAAACAGGACAGGGGGTGGGGGGGTGTCTACAGAAAGAGAGAGAGAGAGAGAGAGAGCAAGAGATCAACACACATGGCTAACTAGCCATGAGCCCGGACAGAGGAGTCACTTGATAATGCATATGCACACATATGTGGACACATGCATCCATGTGCATGTAAACACTGCAGCACACACTCACACTGTTGCTTCAGCCTGTCATACTGACTGACACTGAAGCTTTTCTCTCTGTCCATATGGTGGGAGAGAAACCGCCATGTAAACATAATGTTATTAAAGGCGTCATAAAAGATGACGATCACAGCCTGTGTCTCTCAGCTTCACTAAACTCATCAGAATTCCTTTTTAAAAACAGGTTGAACCTTTTATCTGTTATTCAGACAAAAGAACTAACAGGAGGACGTATACTTTGAGCTCTGGGGACATGTGACGGCCATTTGTCCTTATTTTCACTGCTCAGACTAAACAAGTAATTGACTAATCAAGAAGAATCAGTGGATTAATTATGAGCTACAGCCCTGCCAGAAAGCTTGCTTATGTTGTTTGAGCTTTTCCTTTGTCCAAACGTATCAGCTACAGTTTACATCCCAGTTATAAACTTGCCTTCTGACCATTCTGATCCTTACAAATATGAAGTTAATCAAAATAAAAAAGGAGCATGGCCCCTGTGGAAGTCCTGGATTACACAGTTTCACAGATGGAATTTATATCGAGGAGTCTGCACAACTTTTAATCTCCTTGATGCCTCTTTACTTTCACAAAAACAGGCTGAACACAGACAGTTGTTTCTCTGCTTCTTGGCCTAAATCTAATAATTGCTCCATTTTCATTTGTCAGCGGTGGTTCCTGCTACAGACTGCTGAAAGCAGCTTATAGCAGGAGAAGCTTCAAATTCATCCTCTTTAAGTTTTTTAGCTTATGGAGGAAAAAAAAAAAGCATGACACAGATCTTACATATGTCAGAGATTATAATATATGCTGGACTATCAGCACGCATGGACGTGCCAGGGCTGTGTGGAGTGATCCCTGGGTTGTGACAGAGCTCTTTTCATTCCACTGATGAGATTTGACTGTGGAGGCACAGAGATGGTGTTATACTGATTCTGACCAAAAGAGGGCTCCCTCAACCTCCGGAGGCCTTCGGGGGGTTTCAGCTGCAGAGAGGGGGCAAGTGAGAGGGTGATTTCTGAGAGGGTTTATTGGTTGGAAAATTAGAGTAGATGGATCAAATATACTTAAAGTAGACATGCTGAAGAAATGTTGAGGGAGAGAGAATGATGCAGAGCGGGACAGAACATGCATGTCTGCACAAGCCCTGCTTAGCATATTGGTTGCCGGTGAACACAGCACATAACTGCTCTGATGAAGCTGCTCAGTGGCTCCACTATAAAACTCTGTGTTGTACTCTGCAGCTCCCAGGTGTGATGTGTTTAATAGTGCAGGAAACAGAGAGCGAATTCGCTGTTCTGTGGAAGTTAGACTGAAAACAAGTGTTGTTTCCGCGTGCTGACATATTGTAAGAATTTCCGCTTCAACAAGCACAAAAGTCACCTGTAGTAAAAACCTGGCAGCAAACGTGCAAAAGTCGTTGAAATCAAACTCCCACATTGGCCGTTTGTGATAAATTGGCCATTCAATGGAGACCATCGCAGAGGTCAACGGCTGCCACCATCAGAGCAGTCTGGGTGTTTTAACGGCTCCACTGTGGGCGACACCGATCTGACACACCTCACAACCCTGTCTATTGGAATAACGTGGGGGTGGTGTGACAGAACATGTTTCCCCCGCTGATATCTTGTTCCCCCGTCGGCGCCGTCCAACAGTCAGCGTTGCTGCTCCGGGGAGAGCATGGCTTTATAATTGTAACCACATCCAATTAAATTTCCAATTCAGACCCCTATTAATCAGGCCAGTGATCAGAGAGGCAGGAGCTACAGAGCATTTCCTGCAGAGACCTGTGAAGGGAGCGGTATCAGACTCACAACAAGAGGATCATTTCTGAGGGGAATATTTTTCTGTCTCTCTGTGTTTGGGCTTTAACTACAGGGGGGATGTGAGTTCTGTGCCACAAAGGATAACCCACCATCATCTCAGGGCTGTATTCTATTTAGACAATATACCATACTCTCTCTCTTCTCCCTTTTTATTCTTATTTTTATCCAAATCAGTTCTATTGTTGTCCAGCAGCTTCCTTTGTTGCTTTTTCAGTTAAAATTTGCTTGAATGTTTAAAAAAAATAGATTTTTAATTTGAGTTTTAATAGTTGTTGAATGCTGCCTTAATCTGTCAGAATACAGACACCAGACCATACAGGAAATGTGAAATGTCTTTTTTTTTTTTTTTGAGCTGTCCATCTCATTACCTCCTGACCATTCGTGACCTTTGTTTAATTGCTTTATTTTCACTGTGTATGTACCTCCTGAATTAGACCATTTGCACAACTCCTGACGAGTGAAAACAGATAAATAATTAAAGGGGAACTTCACCAATTTAGTTTTTTACTTCCACAAAGTGTATGACTTGTGAGAAACACATTAAAAAATAGAGATCCAGGCCAAGATATCCTGACCTTTAGTCTCTAATCAAGTGCATGCCCCAGGTCGTAATGCAGCCTGGGACAACAATTATTATTTCAGACTTCAGAAATCTCCTTTCAGAGCCACAGAAGTCATTGCACGACTTTTTTCCACAGGCTGGATATAATGATGATGATGATGAGTAAATTGAAATTCATGTGTAAACTTGCTGAGGTGCTCTTTCAGTTTCTGGCCTTCCTTTTGGAGATGATGGAAAAAATGCATCAGTAATGCAGAACGCAGTAAAACTGTGGGTCTGTCCTGCACATTAAGTCAGTGGAATTCCACTGTCTGCCCATTACATAAATCATGCACCCATATGTAACCCAAAGCATTGGGGTGTGACAACTGAAATGATATTGGGATGTGGTAATAATCATAATCCATCTAATGGATCAGGCAGATCTAATCCACGCATAGTTACAGTTGAGCTGGGGGCTGCTAAGTCCACATGCAGCTGCCTGTCGAACAATAACAGAAATGAAAGTCATTGTATTGAGCTACCTTTTTTGTAATCCTCATGATGAGTTAAAGTGAAAGAGAAAGAGCTTTCTGTTGTTGGACAAAGCGTAATCTGCCTGATAGTGGGGGCTGTCACAAGTCAGTGTCAGTCACCCTGTCATCTGTGAGGGAATTTGAACCAGCTTTTATCTAAAGCACCTTAAAGGACTATGCATCTATCACCTCAGACAAGAGGTTTTACTTTCACCCAAACAAATTTTCATCACATTTAGACGGTGGTCAGATTTGCAGTTCATCAGTTTTTAGTTCCAATTATGAAATTAACCCTCCTCTTGCAGGCGAACATCATGCATGAGGTGAGGCGAAGCAAACTGACGAGCTCCTAAGTTTTACAAATAAAAGGAAATCTGACTTTATCAAGCAAAGGATTTGATAGAAATTAAAACCTCACACGTCCTGTGAGGGCGCATGTGTTTCTAAGTGGTCGGTCAGAGCGGGGTGAGGCATCAGCAGACGGTGCGGGTGCATTAACACATGCATCAGATTTAACTGCCTTTGAAAAGAACCTGGTGACTGCGTGGTCAGAAGCTGCAGAGGCCAACTGGGCTGACTCATAAGTCCATTGTCGCTCAGCATGTGAAACACGGATAAGCTCTCAGCCTGAACAATGGATTGGGCCCCCTGTATAGGCATCTGACATGCTTTAGCTCAGATTAGAGTGTTAAAATATAGGTTATCCTCTGATTTAGGTGACAAATGCGCTTCTGAGAAATAGTAGCAGTGATGGTGATTTGACTAAGTGCCATTGTTTTAAAGCCTACTCCATAATAATGCAGTCTAATGCTGTTTGTAGCTGTGGTTTACATGTAGGGCAGGGGGAGAGAGTGCAAATATCATAAAACAATTTCTTTCAAAATAAATGCATGTTCAGGCTCATAACTCACAATATAAACGTACTGCAAAACATTAACATTTGTTATGTTAATCTGCAGGAGGTCAAAGGTCAGAGCAGTAGCAAATGCTTTAATAATCATCACAGACAGAACTGCTAGAAAAAGAAAAACATTTTAGTATAATTGGAGTCAAAGGAGGTGGTTATAACTCATTAGGAGCAGATCGAACCACAGATCAATGTGTGGCTACAATAATGTAAAGTAAAGCAACTGGACACAAAAATTAATTTAAGCCATTAATTGCTCAATAACTCAGTAACTGTACGTATAATATTTGGCCGGGACAGTAGCTCTATTGTTTTACTACCCGTTGCTTTTAATTCACACATTTGCATTTGTGATAGGGGGTAATTAGGATCTATTTATTATTCACACAATCCCTCATAAAAGGCTAATGAGCATTTGTTTTGACGACAGTAAAAATGCAAGAGAAAAACGATTTATATTTGTTAGCACACTCACAGGTCATTATGCTGTGGCCATTTGTCAGGGGCGTAGCATCCCCTGCTTGATCTGAGTCAGGAGGGGAGCTCACTCATTCACTCCTCCTCTCAGGATGGACTGATCTGCCCGACAATGTGTCCTCCCACCAGGGGTCCATCTGTAATTCTAAGAGGCCTGGGGTTTGTTTTTTTTTTTCATTACTGTACCAGTTTACACCTCGCCTTCACCTCTCTGTGCATTGTGTCTTCAGTGATTTTTTTTTAACTCTTGTTCATGTTTGGCTTGTATTTCCACTGATATCACGTGAATTCAAATTACCATTAATTTTAATTATTTAATTATGTATGAGTGACAACTTTATGGAAGCAAAAATACAAATGAAGAATAATAAATAATGTTTTTGGATAGCCATTAAGACCGTACCAAATTATAAAGAATACAAAGTTTTCCAGTAGCCTGACGTTACGTTTCCCGGAAGTGGGAGTTTCCATTTAAATGTAGAAGCCCCGCCCCCTGTTGACGCTGGTGTTTAGTTGACTGACGCTTCGTAAACGCTCCAGGCAGAGGACTGCTAAGTGTAAAACTTAAAACTTAAACTTAAACAAAAGCCTGATGGAAGAAATCGACAGGTAAGACGAGAAGAAACTAATATTATGAGGCTAACATTGTGGATGCTAAAGGAAAAAAATCTACCTAGCTGTACAAAATGTTTAGCTAGTTAGCCGAGGTTCGTTAGTCTAGCTAACCTCGATATTTAGCTAGGTAGCACAGCTTCAAACTAGCCGGACTAGCCTGTAGCTACCTTGGTAACACAGGTTGTTGTCCTTTCAGCATTTCATAATGAATGCAGTAGCTACAGAATCAATGGGGAAAGATATTGTTGTTGGTCCTTTAGAAAAAAATTCATTTCAGTGTATTAATTTTTGACAATTGAGGTTTGTTTTTATAGCTAACTTGCACTTTATAATGTGACATGTTTGAGAGCAAACACAGTAAACAGACTTGGTACCTGCCCAGCACTCTGCTGTTAAACCGGAGACCAAATATCAACACCAGCATTGATGTTTTCCACACATGAATATCATTTAGTTTACAGCTCAAAAACACGTCAAAGTGTGCAGTACTTCTTTAGATAATGTGCAAGAAGTATGTCTTAATGAGGTTTTTACATTTGGGTTAAAAGAGGCACAATATAATGTGAAATTACTACTGTATAAACAACATTAGAATAATATTTCACATGGTTTTAACTGTCCTGACTCGCAGAGTAAACATTGTGAGTGCTTGAGTAATTTCTAATAACAGCACAGTATGACTGTGCAGTTTACAATAATAAATCCTGTCCAGTCTGGCGACCTTTCTGTAGGAGCTGAGTGTACTTAATTGTCTGTATGATAAACAGTGTGTGCAGGTGATGGACATCAGTGGTAAATTGATGTCCTGTTTGGTCAGCCAGGACTTTCATGTGCATTTAATTTGAGGACGGCTCTGAGGAGGAGGAGGCTGTTCTGAGTTGTTTGCAATATGTTCAGCATCCAGCTAGGTGTGAACAGTGAATGGTGTGTAGTGATGATTGAGGGGAAATATCAAAAAGCTCTCCCCCTGATGCATAGCCGAGACATTAACGGCTCAAAGGTGAGAGGGTTGGTGAACTAGCATGTCTTCACTCTCCCGGCGGCCTGCTGGCCTTCACCTGTTCCCTGTCCTCCTCTCCTCCACCGAGTTTTCCCCCCTGCCCTCGCAACAGACGTCTTATCAAACGTGACTGATTGCTGTAATCTGGACTCTAGGCAGCCATTAAGCAAATTACCTGAATCATTGCGAGGATTAGTCTCATTAACACATGATTAGCATCAAATTAAAATAATGAGTGTTTAACTTGTGATGTCTTCCAGTTGTTGGAACAGCTTGATCAGCCACGCCAGGGTGATGGAGGGGGCAGCCCTCCGTGTCAGGGATCCTGAGGTGGCAGAGGCCGACCCCAGTGCAGGGATGGACTATCCATGACCTCGTCTGGACAGCCGAGAGCAGACCAGCCCAAGGTGAGTGTAAAAGTTTAAGACATTGTGTTTGGCTAAAACACGAGAAGCTGCAAGAATTTTAATGGTCGCATTAAAAATTATGTTAAAAGGGAAGCTGCTGTTATAAAATTAGCACCTGTTATGATAACAAGCAACTGATTGCGTCTTCGAGGAGGCAGTGCTATACAATATTCATTTTAACGTCATTCAGATGTACACAGATTCAAAAAAGTTCTGTTTTCTTCAGTAACACAATTGCAGTCACAATCAGGTCCTGAGTCACCAAGAGATGTAAAAATAACTACAATTTTTAAAAAATAAGATGACCATTATTACAAGATGAATATAGAAATATAAAAATATTGTAATAGATTAATAGAGCATTTAACTTGTAACTACTGTAACTGACCTTGTTGCATGAGGAACAGTATTTTTACCCTGGACGTACTCTTACCTCAGCCTCCTCTTTACTCACTCACTCATTAGCTTCACTAGATTAATTTCGATTTATGACTGGACTGTATGGAGACTTGAGTAAGCAAGATGCTTGCTGTGCAGAGATAAGTGCCCAAAGTAAACAAAGTAAACTGCTGTCAAAGTTTTTAATAACCTTTAAACACATCAACTTCTGAGGAAAATGAAATGTAGGACAAAGTAATGGGAGTTGACCAGTGGTGGAAATTATGTGGTTGACTTTTTAAGTGACTAAATGATTTAACTCTAAAGCAGCTGAATGACATACACACAGAAACAAGTAAACAATCACGTTAATAGAAAACCTGCATTTATGAATGTGTTTGTAGTCAGTCTGACCTGCTTTGAACCCTGTAGCTCTTTTAAATTTGGTAGCATGATGAATGAGAGACAAACTATCAAAGCTCTGTGTGCATGTCACCTTGAAACTGGCCTGCAGTGCAGCACCTTGAGCTTTCTCCCAGATGTCAATCAAGGCGCTTTGCGTCCCCAGTAGAAACCCTTTAGTGAGCGTCTTCAGGAGGAAGGGAAGGACGTGGTTTTGGGGCTGTTTTATAGTGCTAATTTGTCTTAGTCATTGGTTTTTTTTTGGTGGATTTAAAAATTCCTCCAGGAGGTTTTTGGCTGGGAAGAACGCTAAGAACTCAAGCTCATTTTGTCCTTCGTGGTTTTTAATATCAGCTTGAAAACTTAGGCTGTTGAGGTGGTGAGAAAGTTCTTTGTTAACTTCAAACTTGAGTAGACTGTACTGTATATATTCAAATACTTATATATGTTGAGATACAGTGCACATGGTGATTGATAATGTTTAATTTAGTTTACTTATTATTTATTGAAGTAATGCCATATACAAATTATGGGATAGATACAGAAAACTAAGAGAAGTGTCCATGTTAACTGGTGGAGAACACAGTTGTGCTTGTGTAACCAAACCCGTTCACTGTGGATAACAGGATTGGACGAGGCTTTCTACTGTTTTCTCAAATCCTAGACTCTGCAGACATTCAGTAACATCTGTCAAAACATAATTAATCAGCATTCGCAGATGTTGCTTTCCTGCAACCTGTTGACATTTCCCCAAAAAGCCCTTGCAACAGAGAACATCTGATTACTTGAATAAATAGTAAAATGCATTATTATCATCCTCACAATCCCACGTTCACCCCCCCTTCACCTCTCTGAAGTGAAGATGAGCAAATGGCTCGAAGCAGCCAGGGAGTGTAGTGCACCTTCTGCTTTTATCTCAACAGAAGATTTATTTTAATACCACAAATGCATATTTAGTAACCGCTAAGTGTAGTTAAAAACTATAATGCTAACCTGCTGCTTGGAGATTACAGACCCTGAATGACATTATGTTTTTTCAGAGGGGTGGGGGGAGTATGGATGTCATGTGCTCGCCCAGAAGCACGATTTAATATCGTACGCAGCAAGTACAATTCCTTTTTGTACTAATGAAAACAATAGCAGCACTAAACACTCCAGCCTACATTTAATTTAATCTTTGAGGGATTATCTTCCTCGGCTAATGTCAGAGTGTAAGACGGCCTGTGAATATTAAATACATTTCCTCTGCAGATGCTCCGACAACATCGGCGGGATAATGTCAACAGATTTTTTTCTGAGTTTCTTCATATGGGTGGAATTACTTCATGGAACATTTATGGGGAAGCGTTTGCCTTTGCTGAGTTCTCCATTAAGCTTGAATGTCATGACACAAAGGGGGTGGGGTTTGAGGATAAAATTTGTGTTAATGGCCTTGTGTTCCTTTGGCTTTGGCTAAATTAAAGGGCTTAGCAAATCCATCTTAACCGTGACTGTACTGCAAGGGGGTGAAGGGAGGAGAAACTCACTGCAGCATTGTGCAGAATATTATACTGTGAGTGTGGTCACTCAGAAGGCCTGATTCTATGTAAGTGTTAACTGATTATAATAAAGGTATGGATTAGTGTAGTCTGAATAACTGAGATCTAATCTTTCCTCTCAAATCCATCTCCTCTTCTCTCTCTGATATATGATCAAAGATGCAGCTTTAGCAGCTTTTAAACAAATAAAATAACACCTCATAAGCACAAATGTGTTTTCCCACAACTGAGGAGAAGCAATATTCTATAAAAGGTCGGGTGTTTCCTTTCATGTGATCTGTCAGGCTGCTGCTTTTTAAGCAATCCATAAATTCTTATATGTAGGAGTTGTTTTTCAGTTGTCTGTTCTCAAAATGATCATAAATAAACATGAACTCTGGTGTTATTGATGAAGAAATCAATACATAAACTACTGCACTGAGCACTTTCCTAGAGCTTTTATAAAGCATCAGTGGATTATATTTGCAAAGAGGTTTTAAGTTGAGTCTAATTAGGTTCAGTGTTGACGCAGTGAAATCAGAAGCTCGGGGTTAACATTAACGCTAACATTAGCGTATCTTGTTCCTATATGCTTTTCGCTCCTACAGTTGTCTTGGGAGCTGAATCATCCACAGAGGTCTCCTCTCCAAAACAAGTAATATAAACCCAATAATAACAATCCTTTGTAAAAGCACTGAATAAAGCCGTTTCTCTGTGACGCTGTTGGGCGGACGGGACGTTAAGAGGGGCTTTTTGCTCAGCTTGTTTCTTTGATTACTGAAGAACCAGACGTCTGATAACAAAAATCCTTCATGTGGCTCAAGATTATAGCTTAAATGTTATTTAACAAAGTGACAGTGACTTGTAACAGTAACAAAGTAGAAGGCTGACAGTGTTTCAATGTCAGAAAACTCTGGAGGCCTCCTCAACACTGTGGTCACTTGTCTACCCAATATGGCAGGAGGTGCCTTTAACGTGTCTATAGCCTGGTGGTTCTTCATCTCATAACCCCTCCATGTGTATAAGCTGTTGTGTAGTGCTAAACTGCAGTGTGGGATGTAAAGCTGTTTCATCCACAGACGACAGTAGTGCGGCTACCTTCTAAAACTCAGCAGCCAGCTGGAGTTTTACAGTGTAAGTCAACCTCAAAATGGCGTTTGTTATTCGCTGAAGTCAGTGATAAAGTAGACAAACTTAACAGCCACAGCCAAAACGTACCAGCATTTGGTTAGTGGCTGATGATAATTCCCCACATTGTTGCTACTTTATGTCTGTCTGAGCCCATCTGTGATCTCTGTAGCAGCGAACAGTATTTCTCGCTGAGTGCACTGTTGTGTTGGCGTACTGCTTTCCCCCTGCAAGTGAATGAAAAGTCATCCTAAGGACATAGCAGCACTGCCTAATTGCGGTTGATTAATAAAATACTAGCACAGGCAGCAGTTGGCAACTCCATTATTATGTTTCTCAAACAGATTAATTGCACTGAACAATATGAGCCTGCCACCAGTGATAGCGAGACTTTGGATACAAAGGCAGTCATCAAGACTGAGCCCGGTGCACATTAGTCATTTTAAATAGCTCACTCAGTGATTACTCTCATCTACAATTTCAGTCTGAGGTACAGGGATGTGGTGTTATGAGCTAGCAGATGCTCAAACTACAAAAAAATACAGCTGAATGTGCTTTGTCAATACAAGAAAACATTCCCATCAGTAAATCCAATCCCTCTCAGCTGTGTCAGTGTGAAAAGAATCAGATAAATATAACTTAATATCTGTTTGCTAACCAGAACATCATTCACAGTCCAGCCTGTGAAGTTTGGGCTGGAGGCTCAGACTGTGTTAATGAACTTAGGCTGAGGGAAAAGGGGGTCCCTTCCTCTCCACAGCAAATAGCCAAGGGCAATAGCCGATAACTAATGTGTGGAATATTGCAATTAGCATGGCAAAGTACTTACAGGGATCAAATTAAAAAATTCATTAACGTCCGCACTTAATTAAGAAACACTTTTCAGTTTACATGATAAATTATGACACCTATTAAATCTTCCACTACAAGCTGTAATGGCCTTCTTTGCTCCTGGGTATAGACAGTGTTTCCTTTCAGGTTCAAGGAACTCTCCAAGGACCTCAAGTATTTATTAAAGAGTTTTATTAGGAATAATGTTTCCCTGCGAGGGATACAGGAGCAGCCATTTTAGGGGAGATGTGTGGGTGGGTCTTTTCCCCCCTTTTGCTGCTGTTGCACCTCAGCATTTTGTCAGCCTCGAACAAGTCAGCCTTAATTGAAACAAGATTGGAAAGAGCCTTGAGATGAATGTATTGTTAAAGGAGAATTAAAATAATAAATTAAGGAGAGGAGAATAACAACTTTCAGGTTAAATATGTGGCTATTATACTTGTCCTTCAGCACTTTATGCTGCATGCTTGTTTAAAAAATAAGATCTACTGTGTTTCAACCATTAACTGTAACAATAAAGACTGTTCTTATGATCCCTTTCAAGAAAAATAAACAGTGTGTGACTGATTGATTAATCATTTAGTCTGTACCATGTCAAAAAGAAAAATAGAAAGCCCAAAGTGAGCTCCTCAGAATACTGGTTTTTGATCCAAATCCAAAGATGTTTCACTGAATGTCATATAAGATGAAGACAAGCAGCAAATCCTCACATTCGAGAAACTGGAACCAGCATTTTTTGGTTTTTTTTTTTACTCAAAAACGTCAGAAATTCTCATTCAGTTATTAAGATAGTTACCTTTTCTTTTTCAATCAACTAATCAATCAATCAACTCTACCATAAAGTCACTTAAAATAAAGTTATAAAGCTGACACACACTAGAGGTTCATGGAAGTGTTGTCAATATTGATTAACCCTTGAAGAGCTTTAGAGTTGCTGTCTGAAGGAGTCTTTCTCCTGTTACTTTACTTTTGCTTCTACCTTTATTTATCCATACAGAATCAAATGAACTTTTCTTTTCAGTGACTCCTTTTAAATCTGTGTTCATACAGCTGAAAATAAAACACAGCCAACAACAGATCCACGTTTTGCCCTGTGTTTACCCTGATAAATTTACACCATGGTTATATTCCATACATATGAATCCTACATCCACATCGTACTTGTGATCTGCAGAGTTTTGTTAATCAGATGTTTGATTACAGGCTGCAGTATTCTCAGACTGAAATGACTGTGTCTTTATGCAGACTCACAGAGAAAAAGCTGTTGGAAGACGGCGGTTGATAAGCACGCGACGTGCATTAAAGTTTAGTCTTGAGAGTGGAAGCACCGCTGTGTTCAGAGGCGACTGTTCCACCCCCTGAGCGGGGGAAGCCCTGCAGCCTTAATCATCTCATTTATATACTGAGGATGATTCCACACACCAGTAAACATTAAACTGATCATCTCAAACAAGCAAGTAAATATATCTGATTTGCAAGACGACGTTCCACAGATGAACCTGTTGGTACACAATGAAATAAGATGAAATTATTATCAGTGCAGGCTCCTGCCGTGGCCTTAATGTGCCAGTGCTTCTTCATAACAGTCAAGAAGCTCTTGACAGGAGGCCTCTTGAACTTTGATTGGTTCAAGTGGCCGTCCTAGACAGCCTCTTCATTTTGGTAATTTGTGTCTCCAGCATTTCCAAAATGGCCTCCGAGCCTGGTTGCATACAGATGTAACATTTGCCATGGCATGAATTTATTCACAGCATATATCATTTTAAAAGAATTGAACGCTGCACAGCTGAACTGCTGTGTTGGTGCTGTATGAAAATCTGCCATTTCTCTTAGAGTGGATGGATTACTGTACAGGCCTGTGGGGCACAGGTCCAGAACCCTGAAGGATCAGGAGTCACCAGAGCTGAAGCATGGACAGGATAAGTGTGTGTAGATATAGATGACCAGATGGACTGACATAATACAGCTACAGTTCATCCTGTACAAACCTACTTAAAACTAGCAAAGTACAACCTGCATTATTGGTTTTCTTTATTGATTTCCCATTATATTTTTTACAGTGTGCTAAAATTTCTTGTAACTTTTTGACATGAAAAAAGGATATGGTTCATATTTGCAGGATAAATTTTATCAAATATTAAATCTTGTGCTTCTTCATTGACTTAATTTGAAGAATTGAGAATACAGTGTTACAGTGAAGACTGCAGATCATGGACTTTGCTCCTGGAGACAACGAGGAGCTTGGGTTGTGAATCTGTGTCAGACGGACAGAGAGTTTAAGGCTCAACAGTTCCCTTCTGCTGCTGCGTCCTGGCTGATCTGGTATCAGAGATGATTTTTTCAGCATTACATGGCTTTGCTACCTCTTCCTTCATCAACCCTCTGAGTAAATAATTGGCAGAGCGTGTGACAAAATGGCCGGTGGACAAGTCATGAGCGTGCAAATCTGCGCTTAATTTGAAGCCTCGAAGCAGGCCCTGGCTCACTTCTGTTAGATTATTTAAAACAAGTGTCCGGAGCCATGTGCCATGACTAAATTATTAACTGTGTATTTCATAATGTTACTGACAATATGTTAACGTGTTTTTTCGCCTCCCCCCGCCGTGAACAGATGGGTCCTTTTACTTTATTTTCCACATCAAGTATGATTATTTCTTTGTGCCAAAAGCCACCTGCCGTTCCTTGGTCTCTGTTCTAATTATTTATGTTGGTAACACACAGCAGGACTTGTTATCAGTTGGATGGTATCTTAATAAAGGAAGGCACATCAACATATTGACATCATGTTCAAGGGGAAAATTTATCATTGTGCAAAAATGGGCGGGGGGTGTGTGGGGTGGGGGTACCAGAGCGGATCAGGCCATGTGCCAACACCTCCAAATCTGACCTCTTTTTGTTCCCTGACTCCTGAGTTCCCTCTCCAGCACACATCTGAGGAACCATGTGATGATAATTAGGTGAAAGCCCATTAAAAAGTCAAATAAGAGAGAATACATTATCATTGAGGCACCAGCACCTGATGATTTTCAGTTGTGTGTGACAGAGAAGGACGAAGGGTCCAACTGCTGCTTGGAAAAGACAGAAAGTCTCTGTTTGTTTGTGGCACATAAAGTTTGTGATCACACCTGGTGGTGTCTCTTTTGTCTAGTTCACAGAGGAACAGTTACCTGTTACATGTTTGTATTTTGTGTGTTAGAGCTGACAAACACTTGTTTATAAGAGAACTAGCGCTTGTAAACAAAATATGTGTGAACTCACAAGAAGCTTGTTCATAGGACGTTATTATTCTGGTTGATTCTTACAGACAGGTGGTAGAGAAAACAAGCCGGAGTAAAGTCTGTAAAGGCTGGTAAATTCGTAAATAATCTTTTTTCATATTTGCAATTAGTGTTTTCACCTGGAGGACAAAACAGGAAGTTTGTCAGTACCCTCCAGAACACCCCTTATAAACAGTGCTTTGTCATCTGCTGCCTCAGAGTTACGACAACTGATAATGACACAGCAACACAACACAAGGCAAAGACAAAAACTAAAATGACTTGGTAAAAGTTTGGAAAAGATCTCAGTCGTGATTTGTGTGTTTGCCGTTATAGAGGACAGGTCTCAATCTGGGCAGTGAATCATTTTTATTCATATATCATAAAAATAAAAGAAAGAAAATGGTTAATTATGAAGTTTATAGTACAGTAGATAAGCAGTTAGTATTGATGAGGGGTTACAGTTTGCTTCTTAGGGCAAATTAAGTGATACAAAGTTGAGAGATGATGCAGTTTTGTTGTGGTTATTTGAAGAGTAAGAGCTGAATACGAACACACAGCAGACCTCAGTTCAGCTTCATAAACTAACTTAGGTAACTGAGGGTGGCTTCTACCTACTGCTGCCATTAATGTGCTGCATTTTGGCATCATCTTCTTCAGTTGGAAGTTAGGATTGTGTTACCACCTCTACCAAACAACATCTCAGTTCTCTTGGAAAAGCCATGTAACACGTTTTTGGCATCTTTGTGCAGTTGGTGGTGCTATCCAGGTTTGAAACTTTATTTCCATAGCACAGTAGCTGCCGCTCTCTACAGAGACGAAATAACAGACGGATACAACAATGTACCAAAACAAGGACAGGAAAAAGTTGATGTTAACAAAGTGATGCTTTTTATAAATGATCTTCCAAACAGGCCAAATAAATCAAAAGCAAAGAGGAAACACTGCAGAGCAGAGAAAAAAACCTTGTTCTACCAATGCTTATTAGGACAAAAGGGAAACATTACATCAGAGGTTCCCTACAGAGCCAGAGAATAGAGACTGAGTCAAAATATTGCAAATAAAAGTACCAATTAAGTTAAGTATTCATGGCATTTCAAAGCATCCTGTCGTGGGGATAGGTCACTCTTAATCAGGACTCCGCTGTTCTAAAATGTAGAACACTTACAATTAAACATGCTCAATACTTTAATCCCCGGGAGCTAAAAATGAATATACCGTAATTACAATTTCACATGTACGGCTCTTCTTGTTTCTAATGTGACTGGATATGGGTTCAAAAATATGTCATTGATGACGGTTGATGCATTATAATTACAGATTCCTCTATCCTTTGTAAGCTTTTCTATCCATCCCAGGCCAAATACAAAAGCCGACGTATTACCCCACGAGGGCAGTAAGCCATTGTAGCACTCCCATTACCAAGCCAGATTTAAAAGGGTTACAAAACCTTTATCTACCCATTTAAGAACATATATGGGCTCACGGTATCCACAAGAGTGCAGTGAGGAAAAGCCATTGTGGAGCTCAGACAATGCACTGACCATAAATCTATAATAGCCTTTAGGATTAAAGAATATGCTCTCTGAGTTTAATTACATATTGCTTCTGAGAGGTTTACCCTGCTGGGACGGAGAGGCACACTGCTGCTCCTGGCGACTGCAGATGAGGGACAGACGGCCAGAAAATTAACAGAAGGATTTATTTAATCTCAACGAGTGAAAGTTTTTTGTGTGTTAATGCATCCACGTTCACTGCCATGTGGACACAGTGAGAGGAAGAACTTCGAGTATATACTGTAAAGACAGACACACGGCGTAACACACACATAATGTCAGACCCTCCAACTCTCATTACAATATATACACTCACTTGTTTCCTGTCCCTGTTGTTAAAGCAGGAATTTGAATTTTCATACAAATAATTGTCCCTTTGCAATAACATAAAAGTGATTAGACCTACATCTAGGTCACAAACGATTTAACATTTGTTGTTTAAAACACTTAAGCTGTAGACTCACTGTGTACTATAATCAATTAAAACATTCTTTAACACTTCGCACCAGAATTAATAGGAGCAAAAGGAACAAGAAGCAAGAAACAGTGCATATTTTAAATTAGCAGCAGTAACACCATAAGTCACAATCTGATTGCCGTCATTTCACATAATAAAACACAACACTAAAGCGCATTATTTTATTTTATTTTAGATTTAACTGAATACTGCACTTCACGGGTGATTTTAAAAACTGTGAAAATACATTATCACATGGATTAGCAATATGATCTGAAATCTAGATCACAATGATTTATCTTAGTAATGTTAAATAAACTAGTGCCTGACATTTCCTTTTTTATTCTGGATTACTTATATATTTGTCTTCATAAATTACAGCTGGACAGTTTAGAGATTCTGGACTCCTCTGGGCTGATTAGTCGGTTGACAGCGTGGGCTGATGTTAGCCTGGTGTAGCTATTCCAGTTTCTTTATAGAATTCAGGCTCACAACATCATGTAGCACAAGATGGAGGAACATATGAACAAAACTGAAGGTTGTCACTTGCTGTTGTGAAACAATTTGACTTCTCTCTCTCTGACAAAAAACAGTAACATCTTTTGTTGATTCTACTGTTGCATCCTTTGATCAGGTGAGATTCCACTCTATCCTTTGCAGGTGAATGTTCTCTGTCTGTTCTGCTGAGCCTTTTGGAGGCGACAGGTTGTGTTGAGGAAATCGTTGAGGAGGGCCATATGTTTCCTCTGCTCTAAAGGGACAGTACAAAGCTGAATGTAGGTCAGCACCTGCTTCATAAATGTAATATTTGGGTGAACTTTTTTTGAAACTCCCACTGCTCCGCAGAGCACACACCTGAGTTTGCAGATGATTTGTCGGAGCGTAGATCACTTTTTAACAAGCATTTTTTTAGTGATGAGTATGCTTACTGAATACTGGTGAGTCCTCAGGTTAGACAGTACCACCTGCAATGTCACGGGGAGGAATTCATTAAAACGCTGTGAGTAGTTATTTGATTTATAGCAGGTCTTGGATCCCTTCCTTTGAATTATAAAGTCTTGCAATTAACAGATTGAAAGGACATTTAACCCTGTGTTGAGAGTGTGCTGGGAATTACAATGAATGACGCCGAAGTTTAGTAGCAAGAAAGTTTAAAACAACGAGAAAAGCTTAGCCAGCTGAAGCAGAGAAGTTCCCCACAGTACTGTAGGACAGTAGGACAATAATTCAGTAAGTTATGGAAATGACTTCTATTGAGTACACTCCTTTGAAGAATACTGGGAAGATTATTACGCTGCTTTAATTAGTATGCAAATGTATTTCTTTATGATCACTTTCCCCTCTTTCTTCATTATATTTCATCTCTCTATTTATCCTTCGAGAAAGAGAAAGATTCAGTTCACTTTGTCTTGCGTTAGAGTGCTAATTTATTGCTCTGTAATTAATTTCAAATGCATTACCCATTAATCAGACACATCTGCACAATTATGTGAACAGAATTTCTTTTCCAGTGGCTGAACTTACCTGTCCGTTCTGCAGTGTCGCCCATTTACCATCAGAGTCATTTAATTTGATGACTTAGAGGAGGTCAAACAAGTATTTGAAGTGATATTTTACTTGGCTAAAGCGTTTTCACTTTTTTTTAGTGCTTCCCAGAGTTCCTGAAATAAATCGTCGTCATTCACTCGCTCGTCTTTTCAAATCCGGGGATTGAAAACGCAGATGCAGCAGACTGAACTAGTGATTCTGTCAGAGGTCATACAAGATAATTTACCTCACTGAATCACACAATGAGTAATGTGGGATACATGAAATATATCACATGAAATATACAGTGTAGTACTTTACAGATACAGTATACTGTAGTATCAAGTTTTGTTTCAATTCTAAGTAATGTCCTCTGGCGGATAGATCATCATTTGAGCTTCTTGGGTTCCACTGCTGATAAATTGACTGAATAGCCTTTGAAGGGGAAAATAAAAATGAAACAGCTGATTTTAAATAGTGATGATCCAAAAAATTGTCATTGAATTCCAAGAAAAGCTACTAAGAGATCCTTGAGTTCAGAATATTTTCTCAAAGTTTATGTTGTTTTGAGTTTGAGAAAAAGTGCAGCTGTCTTATATCTCATCAGTATATAACTATATTAGAAATCTGCAGTCACCTAATTTACATATCGAGCAACAGCTTATTTATAAACTGTGTTTTAGCTGATTGTAAATTTTGAGATGTTCATTCAAACCTGCCAGGATATCAGGATGTCAGAAGGTTTTGGAGATCACCAGCAGGCATCATGTCTCAACATGTTTTTTGGTGTAATAAGTATTTTCAGACCCTAATCTTTCCTCACTACCTCACCTCAGATTAACTCCTGGAAATCCTATTAGCTCCCATGGGTGGCACCTGCAGAAGGCAGCAGAGAAAGCTGTTCACCAGAGGGTCTCATCACTGCAGTTATAAGGTTTAACAGAGAGATCAGTCAGACCTTAATCTCTCCATAGTTGTCCATGCATGCCTTCCTCTCTACCTCTGTTCTTATTCAGATAATGTTTAATTCCCATAATCCACAGGCCTGGCTGTGGTCTGAATTAATGTAAGCCCATAGACTTCACAGCTAAATGAAACAGGACCCTATTGTTGTCACAACAACGTATATATATTACAGCATGGAGGAGGGGGGTTGATTAAATCGCCCCTTCCTGTGCACTGCTATCAAAGCTTTGTTTTTTTTAATCACTGCTGACTAATAAGACCCTGCAGAGCATTACAGGCCTGCAATGAACAAGATCACATTGTGGCAGATCACCTGCGCTAACCTTCTGTCTAGCTACACGGCCTGTGATGTACTGTGACTGCTTCAATCAAAGCAGCAGATTTGAATATCCACAAGACTTTCCAGTAACACCCTCCATGTGAGATTTATGCCCTCATTGAGAAAATTACATTCACTCCCTGTCCTCACTGTTTGGCATCCATTACAGTTCATTATTATCTTCTGAAGCCGTATACAGCTCTGTAATAACAAGGGGGAAAAAAAGAAAAGCGGAAGTTTGTGCCTAGATTGAGGCATAAATTGTCCCGTCCCTGCTGTTGCAAAACACTGGGCCGTATCTAATTATTTTCTTTCTCCTCCTCAGTCTGTCTGTCTGTAAGTCCAGGCGGGAATTTTCACCAAACTTGTGCAGCCTGACTTCATGTTGGACTTATTTTCAGCCGTGCTAGCAGGGTGGCTCTAGAAATGGCAGCACTGGTGGGTCCATCAGTCTGTTGGTCCAGAACTGTGGTCCAGTGTGAACCATCTTGACAGTACTGGATGGACTCCCATGAAATTTGGTAGACACATTCACGAGCCTCACTTTTTGACACTCTCTTGTGTTTCACTTGTGCTGCAAACATTACCATGCTAATATGCTAATTGTTAGCGGCATACATATGTAGACATATTGTTGTTACTTAATTAATGTAACTGTGTTAACATTTCAACAGCTGTAGTTTAATTAGATGTAGTTGTAGCTGGATAAAAGATACCTGGAGGTGAAGGGGCAGTCACACAAAGTATGTTTGAATCTAAATAACAACACAGTTCCACAAAAACTGTAATGAGCTTCATTAACACAAATACTGTCATGAGTGTATCTCTCAAAGCAGGGGCAGTCCATATTCTTGAAGTTATGACTGCAATCACAGTTAGAGGATCATTTCCAAACCAACAGATTCCCTTCATGTCCAGAAAGCAAAAATGTATCACAGCTAATTTTATTGTTGTAGCTCAGACCAGAGAAAACAAACTGAAGGTGTTATCACACCCTCAAACAAAGACCAGAGTGGATCACACCTCTATGCTATTCCCAGGCCTCCTATACCTCCACAGATATTTCCCCTCCTACCTCTGTGTGAGGCAGATGTCAACATCTGTCTGAGACAAACTCTCAGATTTGCTTATCCCCCTTTTCTGAGTAGAAGCAGGTGTTTGGGTTTTGCTCTCTGGAACAATCAGAGGAGTTATGTTTCACTGTACATTCTTTGTGTATTTTTCTCTCCTCCCGGTTTGAAATCCTCGAGCTCCACGTTGTGATGAGATTGCGAGAGGAACACAGGTGCGGTGTGTTTTTCTCTCTCTGTGTATGTTAGTCATTTCAGTTGTTACCCAGGGTGAGGAGGGACATTAAAACAAATGTTTGGAGGCGACAGTGGTAGCAGCTAGGCTAACAGCTGGGGCAGTCATGGGAGCAGGTGATGTTGGGGCATGAGCGAGGGCTGGTGTCCGCCCCACCCCCACCCACCCACCACCACCACGCACACACACACACACACACACACACACAGCCCCCCCACCCCAACCTCCAACATGCTCGGTGAGGAGTCTTCATAAATAATCTTCCAGCAATCTGCCTCTCCCTCCACTCTCTTATTAATTACTTTTACAGCCAAAATCAAACATCTGTCATGCTAGAATATACAAATTAATTATGCAGCTTCTTCCCATCAAGATCCATATAACATTGTTCCTCAGAGCCTGAGAGGAGGAGGTAGCAGAAGTAAGACTCTTTATGTCTTCTGTGTTATCTCTTTTTTTTTTAAGATCTGAGATGTGCCTCAGGAGAATTAAAAGAGAATTTATTGTTGTTTCACTTCAGCTTTTCATATTCACAGTGCAGACAGATTTAAAGAGATTATCTGCACCCAGAGCTCAATATGATTATTATGTTTTTAACCTTTATTTATCCAGGGGAAAGTCAACTGAGCATTCTTGCTCTTGTACAGAAACAGTTCTGATGAGATGACATTATATTTGCATCACGTGTGAGGGGAAACATCACAGTTGGAACGTCAGATATCAGTGTTGAGAGTGTTTTGTACAGGCCTGCACGTCCCCGGTTATAGACCAATTCTCCTGCTAGATGACTGTGTGTGTGTGGAGAAGGATGATCTTCGAAGTCCACGGGCCCACTGACAGAAGACAGCTGTCTGCCCATCCTCCAGCTCGGCTCTGAGATGTCCTGGGACTCTGCCTGCTCGCGGGTCAGGACCCCAGAGGGGAGGCACCATTTGGTACCAGTTACAGAGCGGCAGGGGGGCGCCGGTGCCTTCCTCCCTCCTTTCAGTCAAGGTAACGCTGGCCAGGCGGACCCAGGCAGTTCCTGGCTGGCTGGCTGGCTGGCACAGGCAGGAGCTACCCATCATGCCACAGTGGTGAAGGGCCCGGTGACCTTGAGACAGGCCGGGCTCCTCCCCCCTCGCTGTGCTGCAGACTGCTTATGAGAGGATGGATGGAGGCACATTTTGTACACCCTGTGACTGAACGGTACATGTGCTGCATGAGTGGAACTCACAGTGATGCATTTTTAACCTGCATTTATTGTGGGAAGGTTGACTGAGCGCACAGTAAAATTGTTAGTGTGCAGGCAGTTTATCAGCAACAGCCACATTTAACAGCTCACACAGTCAGGAGGCATTTACACCAGGCAGGTCTGAAGACATTTGTTTGAACTCTGGAGCATTTCCTCCTCATGTTCAGTCCTTTTAAACACAGGTGACTCATCCTGTGGGCATGAGAACATTATGCAGTGGCTTTCTGGGTATATAGGGATGAAAGCTGACTGTTTATTAGTGGTTTTGTCATGTACTTTTAACTGGACTAACTACTAGAGAAGAGAAATGGCATAATGTGTGTTTGTCTGCTGCAAAAATCGGGGATTATAGTTGTGTTTCTTTCCATTAGATGAATATAAGTCTGGAGGTCACTCTCAGTCTCTCAGCTCTGATTTCATCTCCACCAACTCCTGAGAAAATCATCCAACTCATTAGTGGATATTAGTCACAAACTTTGTCATCCTGTAAATATGCCTTAATATTTTACATTCTCTGCACAGGTTCTGTCATTTCCATAGTGAACAGAGTCATAATGTAAATATCTACAGATGACACAGCTGAATATAAAAGGCGAACATGTGAGGGAATATAAAGTAGCGTATTGTCGGCTCGTGTGCACAGAAGTGGTGAAAGTTCTTACAGTTGAATTGATAAGTGTTAAAGTGTTGGAGGTGCTATTGAGTGTGCGTCTACACAAAGACCTTGATAACAAAAGGGTGTGAGCCTTGTCAGCACCTTTGTATACCTAATACAAATCAAGCACTGCCTCTACAGAGATTTAAGATGCTCATAAGCTGCTTCTGGATCTCTAAAAAATCACCTTAATAAATCGCGTCAGCCTCAAAGTCACCTGTATGTTACCATGGAGATCTCTCTGCACAAGCCTTTTGTCTTTGTCATCAAACACAAAACAAAACTTACCAATCCAAACAATTTATGACTGTTAAGCGTGGCAGCGTATATTATGACAAACAACACATGCTCCATTATGCCAGCTGGTGTAATGATGTGGTAATGCCGGACTCATTAACTTCTACACACAGTTTATGGTGGCCTTTTATGACAGAATTAATTGATTCACACATGCATTAAAACAAAAATAACTGGAATGAAAATGCAGTTGGATGCTGGCCTCTAATCTGTCATAAACACTTCTGGTGGTAAAGCGGGCTGACATTATTCATGTAAATGACTGGTCATATACACAATAAACAACCTCAAACAAGCCTTCACTTTCACAGCTAGCTTTGCATTTCTCAGCGAGCAGAAACCAGAGTGAAAAATCAGCATCTTTAACAACTTTTAATTACTCTAGACACGCTTTAAAAATACTTATTTCTTCTCAAGTTAGTTGAATTCTATAAATATATTTCTCTTCTCGGGGAATATTATTGTCAGTGGTGACATTTTTACTTGCAGTGGAGCTCTTTGTTTGTTGTTAAACCATGTATGCTGATTAAATCTTTATTCATTATTGGTTCAAACGAGCCGTTAAATGGAGAGATTAATTTGTAAATTGTAATCACACACTGTCAAGACAGCTGGATTAGACACCACAGATTGTGTTCGGTGCCACAGATCTTTCAGTCTTAATAACTTTTCAACAGTTTCTCTACGGATGCTCCATTACTTTTACGCTTTGTTTATCCACTAAGCAGAACTAAGGAAATGAATTGATGTAGATTTGTAGATTTCTCCAGAGTTACATTCTTGTCGCGGTGGAAAAGACGATCACGGGACAATAAAAGTCCCAGCAAAACCCTCGCCTCTGCATCCTGACGATTGAATTCTAATCACGTGAAAAGCACATTTTTCAACTAAATCAAAAAGCTTTTTTGTCAGTTGGTTTGACGAATGCGGCCTCCAGCATGATTTATTTAATGGCAGCAGAATATCTGATGTCTTCATCGTGGTCAGGATGCAGTTTAGATCTCTTTTTCTTGGAACAGCCCGATAAGGACCCTCTGAGGAAAAAGGGGGATTTTCTTCCAGCATATGTGACGGTGGAAGTCTGACATTTAATCAAAGATAGAGCTCATATCAAAAAATGAGAAAGGGTTCAGGCTCCTGCCCCAGATGACTCACTACCCAGCTATTACCAACAATTTAAGCCATATGTTTAAGAATTTTCCCCGAATCTCCAGGATGAAATGAAGAAAGGATTTAGCCGGGAGATAATTTTCTCTGCCTCCGCTGTGATGGGGTCACATCAAAGCGGTCCCAGCGCTCCATATTGAGGAAATGATTTTTATCTCTTGTGCTGGACTTAAAGGTAATTGTACACAAGCTGTGCTCCGCTTCAAACCCGTAATGAATTCCTTAATCCGAATCTCATTGTTATGAACCATGCAATTACTTACCCCGGGATAAATAATCCATCTTTTGAAGCTGGACAGATATAGGGTTTAGCAAAGGACACTCAATCAGTGGATTGATTTTGCAGTGATATTTCACTCTAATTGGCTGAGAATGTGTTTTAACAGAGGAAATCAGTCTGTAGATGTATTGGCACAGATTTACTTGGAAACAACCTTGTTTTTATCCAGAGCTTTCAGCTGCATTTCTTGGTCTTCATCAGCAGGTAGAGTTTGGTAAGATGGTAAGTCATGCTGTCACGTGACCTACATGGGTGTATAGTGTACAGGATACTTAGATAATGTGATCATAATTGAGCAAACTCCACCTGCTGATGAAGACCAAGAAAGAAAGACCAGATTTCTCTCCTCTGTTTGTTTTCAATTGGTTCTTAATATTTTTCTGTCACTAATCCTTACCTTTGCTAAATCAAGAAGTGATAAATGAAATAACTTTTAGCCAGTTTGATCGCCCTGCACAAAATGATATAATAAAATACAAAGGTTTTGTAATTTATGAGTCAGAAGAGGTCTGCACACAGTCCCTGTGACTGCAGCTATATGTTCTTTGTACCACAGAGCAGTGTGTTCAGGACGAGTGTGTGGCACCTCTGCGAACGGACAGAGAAGTTTTTTCTCATTTCGTTCCGGAGGTAAAACGCCACGAGGAGACACTTCGTCATTGTAGCTCGGAGTACAAGGATCCTCGGCCACCGTGGCTCAAAAGCCGCTCAAGATTTCATGTCTGGGGCAATCCTTGTCACAGCTTGTATCACCTCACCGACAGATGTCAGTGAAATCAGCGACAGCCGATCATGCTGATCCCCCCCGTAATCTTGTGCGATGATCCCGCCGTGACACGGAGCTGTGGGAAATATGTCCGTCAATACCAACGCCGCAGGCAGATGCACCAGCATACCCCTGCCCATGCCTACCACCTGCCCCCCTCCGTCCCTCCCTCCTTCACCCTCCTCCTCCCTCCTCCTCGCTCCTTCCTTCCTCCACGAGCTGCTGCCTTTTCTCTTGATCTCTCCATTAAGCCTCTCTCCTCCTGGTTACTGTATGTTTAACTGTTTATGCATTTTGACCCTTTTGACCCACATGTTTCTCCCATAGTGTCATTTCTAGTGAACAACGTGAATGATGTGTTATGACTCACAGACCTGTGATGCACAGACAGTAACATGAGGTAGAATCAGTGAAGAGGGCAGCATTGTTGGTATGTTTTTGCTTAGCTTGTGTTTTCAGTCAGGTCATGCATGTCATGATGCTCACAGAGGGCTGCACAGCTGCTGTCCCTGACCGGCCCTTCCTCCCCATCGCCAGAGTTGCAGCTCTGTGAAAAAAGGCCACCACACAAACACAGCCTCCCGAAAACAGAATGTGGCATATGCTCAACTAAGGAAGCGGCATCAAACATTGTTGCAGAGCTCAGCTCTATGTGGCTTCTCTCCATGAAGGCCCTGCGAGGCAAAAGGTTTCCAAACAATTTCACGTTTTCATGTTGAAACCTTGCAAAAAACAAAAGAGAGAGAGAGAGAGAGAGAGGAAAAAAAAAACTAGGGTAGCTTTGCATATTCACACATGCCGCGGGCTAGCACAGTTGCTGCTAGCCTCTGTGTTTCCAGCAAAACCTTGACAAAGGTCACAAACAATTTGCCGGATCGTGTTATTAAGAGAGCTTAAATAAAAAAAGAAAAAACAGAGCTGATGATCACTTTGCCCAGCAGCTAGCTTCATCATCTGTAGCCATTCCAACATATGCTTGCAAGATAATAAAAAATGTGGCATTAAACATGGCGGCAGATTGAGTTTTGTTCCAGGCTACATATAGCAAGTCAATCCTTCCCTCTGGAAACCTATTTAATATAAGGTAGTTAATGCCACCAGTCATGATGATGTTTCTTGCATAATATAATTTATAGTAGGTAGAGGTCCATAAATGGGAGGCATTGTAAAATATTTCCATTATGTGGGGAATGTCAGTGGGTTATAAAGGCTTTATTCTACTTTTTATGGCTCTCAATCTGTTGTTGTTCCCAGCAATTTTTAAATCTGTTAAAATTCAGTGAATATCTTAATGTGTGTGTTAAAAGCAGGAAATATCAGCGAGCCTTTTACAAAGTGACTCTCGGGGCGCGACTTTTTGACTGGACATAAAAAAGACTACAAGTCCAGTAAAGTGAAAGTGCATCAGCTCCGACTCCTCTTTTTTTTACAACCTCAGCTTCTCTTTTTTTAATGCAGGAATTATACATCTTTCTTTAACAGTGCTGTAAAGGTTACACAGTCATTTAAGCAGCAGTTCAGACAGATTGATGTTTATGTCATTACGGCAGCGAATGAAATGGGCCTCTCTCCTCTCTTACTCCAACATAAAGCAGAAATGAGCTTCATCCATTGATGACATTGGAGATACTTTGGAATCAAAGTTGGAAAGAGGAAGACGTCGGCTTCACCTGATGGAGGGAGGGAGGGAGGGAGGGGGGGAGCTACCTGCTGCTGTTGTAATATGATGATGAAGCACCTCCTTCAGTCGCATAGTGTTGTGTCATTTTCCATCACAGTAACAGAAGAATAACTTATGCTCCAAGAACAGTGGAGCAACATGCTGAGAAACAAGGGCTTCAGTGTATTACTTTAACATAAACTATGTTGGGAATCGCAGACAGGTTTAATGTGAAATGTACATAATATATAATGTTACAGCTATGATTTTTTTCTTCAGTTTTGGCAGTGGAAAAAAAAGGCGACACATAAGCCAGAGCTGAATCTCTGTTTAACACTGTGAAATGTAGATTAGCCTGTTATGGTTTATGGGGTTGCACCTGTCCTGGCTGACAGTGCCAGTAAAGTCCATTCATGTGCACACATCATTATGGTCTTTTCCACCAGCAGTGACACATTTCACACCGTATTTGTGCTTTTATGCGTTGAAATCAAGCATCACTGGAATCGGATTTTTGCAAGCCTGCACCCCAGGAACCATTTTCCAAAATATTCAGAGATAAACTTGAAATAATAATGTGCTGAATCTGCAGCAACATCATTTTTAAACCTATTACAATGAGTTGATTTTGCGTTTTTTAGATTTATCAATAAGAAAGCCGTATTATAAGAAATAGAAAATATCTATTGTTGTTACTAAATTGTCTGCTTTCTCACTGGATTGCAGTCAGTACTTGGACTGACATACACAGCAGGCTGTTAAAAGTAGTCAGTTTCTTCTTCTTTCATGGCAATATGAATGGTAGGGACTAATTAGTGGTGAAATGATACAGATATGGCTCTTTCTTCTGCATGATTTACAACATTATTGCTCCTCTTTTGTCTCCACCCCTGAAAGGAATTATTTGCAGATTACCCATTTTCATTTCAGTTATTAGCGGGTACAAGAAAAGTTCTGATAACATTTAGGATTTCTTGTTTTACTAATTTGGTTCTGCGTCACATTAAAAAGGAGGATCGTCTGTGGTATTAACGCATGGCTAATTTTACAGCGGCTGAGGCTGCGTGGACCGAGCACACCACTAAACCCATAAAACAGCACCAACAGTGATATCATAACACTATTGTATTCACTCAGCCAGAACATCCCCGATTGCTCTCATCGCCATATGCCGACATACTGCAGATAACTCTCTCCCTCTAAGATTCACCTTATCTGATTATGCAGCGAGTGATCACCAGAGCACAGGCTGCTTCTGAGATTTTCACATTATTCCTCCTTGATTAATACAGACATAAACTTGTCTACTTGAATCCCTGACTTTAGCATAATCAGCTTTCTCCAGATAACCGGAGGCTCTTCAGGAACCACCCCTCCATTACCCAGCCCTCACCCACATTACCCTCGATGACATGTGTTTGTTTATTTAAATATCAAAATATAATCTGCCCTCAAACGTCTGTCAATCCCTCCCCAAGAAAGAATAATCCGCAAGATGAAAATATGAGCTTATGTTGCACTATGAGCTTATCCTGTAAGACGCTGCAGCTCGACCCCGATAAACTGATTCACATCGACCCCACCTGCCCTCCTGAAACACCCGTCACAAAAACCACCCCCCTAATAAATGTATGATATGAATTAAGCATCGCCTTGTTTTTTTGTTTTTGGGGGGGCTTTAAGGATCGGGCATCTGTAAGCCACCTCGTTTAAAGTGTGTCAATATGCTCTGTGTAGTGTTTGGTGTTGTAATCTTGGGGAACGACATGGAATCAGATCAGAAGTGTTGGAAGGTGTCGAGCGGAGGATCTCGTGTGTTTCTAAAAGGTGGAACAGATTGTCATTCGCTTGTGCATTTTGGTGGTTGGATTTTGAGTCATGCAGTGATATCTGATCTGATATCTTTTGTTGGGTATTTTTATTATTGTAAACAACGAATGAGTTTTTAAATATCAGACTTTATTATGAACCTTATTTAAAGATTATCATGTCAACTATGAAGCTTTTCTTCCACTTTTTAATCTTGAAACTTTCTTTGTCAAACTCCTGACAGCTAAATGAAAACACGTCAAACAAAACAAACACGAACCAAAAGGTTGAATTAATGCAACAGCACCATCTGTACCTGCATGTCCTATTACACACACATACACTGTGCAGACTGGACACAATATGCACTCCAGAATAAGTTGTAATTATTCATATTATCATGCTACAATTCAGCCATAGAGCTCACTGGGGTCTAAACCTTGCCAGTGAAACTTCTACATCCACACGAAAGCATAACAGCACTGAGAAAATCTCTTTTCTTTTTTTCATAACAAAAGTAGTTTGCACTGAGGGCAACTATGGCTGAGTGGTCGTGCAACCTGGAGAGCTTCAGTGAGAGGAGGCGAGGGAACACAGACAGGGAGGCAGGGATATCAGCGCGATCTGCAACACTAGTCACGGCAGATGGACATATCACAAGGCCCGGCGCGAAGTTGCTATAACACATAATGTTGTTTGTGCCATGTTTCCAGTTCTCAGTGCTGGGCAACCGGCACAAAGGCCTGGATCCTGAACTGAAACAGCTTGACTCGGTGTAATGAAATTGCCTGGATCCCAAGTGCATCCTCCTTTCTGCATCGCTGTATTGGAACAATCGCGTTGCCAGACACAATGGGAAAAGCCCGAGAGGATGTTGAAGATGCTTCTCGCCGCTCGCTGTGTTTTTGGAGGAGATTGGAAATGAGATGCGACTTCCTCAGCTTGTTGTGGTGGAAGTAGTGGTAATACTTCAGTGCATAAAACACGCTGACACTCATGGATGCAGTTTGGTGAATACTGGTCTCTTCTGCTGCCCGTCCCTCCTCCCTCCACCTCCCCCCCTTCCTGTTTCTATCCCCTGCTCCCCCCTCCTCCTCCCACCTGCTCAGCATGGAGCGGAGTTAAAGTGATCCTCCCTATTGTCTGCTGACGGTCAAAATCCAACAAAGCAGGTTTCACCTACCATGAGATGAAAAGATTATGAGCTCAAACATCACTTTAGTTATGGGTCAATAGCTTAGGGTTTTAATCTATTGGCCCTCAAACTGCACCATCCTCCTCCTCCTCCTCCTCCTCCTCTTCCTCATCATCATCATCATCATCATCATCAGGGGATGCACAGATGTCTTTGGTTAATCTTTAGGGTGCAGAGAAATATGCAAAAAGCATGCACTGCACCAGGATAGAGAGATGTGAGAAACTTTTGCTGACTAGCATCCTAAACTGACACTGAGTCATTTGTAAGGCAACACAAAATGTGAGTGTGAAATGAACATGGACTTTGAGATATCATCCACTAATGTAACGCTTGGCCTGCAATCCTTTGTTTTCACTTGATGTCCTGGCTCCCATCTGTAGCAAGTTTGCAGTAAATAATTTGTCATAGTAATAATGATAATGATCAGAAGAAGAAGAAGGACGGCCATAATAATTATTCAAAAACATAAAATTAGCCGTGAGAAATTTATAAACAGAGCGGAGTCGTAAAAAGAGAGGTCAAAACCAAACAGATCCACCAAAAACAAAGGTCATCACACAAAAGGCAAATCTATAAAAACCTGTTTTAAGAGATGAAACAGATGCATCAGCCAGACCAGGCATACCTAATTATCAATGTAATATGGTTCATGTGGAGTTAAAACTCTTTCAGGCTGAAAAACTCACTAAAAACAGCAGAAAGTGAAACTTGGTATCAAAAACATCCCAGTAATCTATTAACAGAAACCAGTGCTCCCTCTCGACAGATAAACATCCTTTAATACAAGGTGTCAAAGAAGCAGGCCTTTAACTCAACACGTCAGGTGTTCCTCTCTCCCCCAGTGGTGTTAGGAAACTCAACACTTCCTCCAGAATTTTCATATTAAAAGTCTTGCAGTCATCCCTTTATATGCAGGCTTTTAATAGATAAAAACATCAGGAAGTGATGATTTCTGTGAAATTAAATCAGTTTTTCCTGCTGATGCTACATTTACTGTGTGAGCTGTTGTAGGAGGCGGTGGGTAATTCCCTCAGTGTGTTTGTGCCTGGCTCTTGTTGGTGACCAGCCTTTATTTTTTCAACTTACATATTTTTAATATTCTAGTTTTATTCAAAATCAGTTTATTTCTATTTTCAGCTTTTGAACAGTGTTGTACAAACAGTTGTTTTAACTATTTTATGCCTAAAGCTCTGCTGACAAATATCAGTTCATGGAGGACGCTGCTGGATTCACTGTCATGGAAATCAAATGTACATTTTCTGGACATACACGACTCACAATAATGAGGTGTGAGGTTGGGTAAAGTATAAAGTCTGTGTGTTCTCTCATCGCCAAATGAAAATCCATCACTGCAGTGTCTGCACCCTTCAAACAAAAAAAGGAATCATCCAGATTGGATGCATGGTGAGCTGGATAATCCAATCTAAACACCACATTGGAAAGATACAGTATTACACAGAACAGATTTAAGACTTTTTAGATGACAAGCTTCCAGAGGGTCAAAAGTCAGTGAGGGTCATGTTTTAATATTGAAAGTGGAACCAAGGAAAAGAGAGAAACCACAATCTGAGACAAAGAGAGCCACTGGGAACTTCCAGAAATACACACTGACCATGCTGCCTGTTTAATGCAAGGAGGAGTAAATGCTGATTTGATAGTAATCTGCAAATGCATGTAGCATATTTCATGATGGAGAATTAAACAGCTTTTGGAGTTGAAAAGCTTTATGATGTATTTTTCTAGGTGGAATGTTTTTATTCCCATGTTACGAGCCACTGAAATGTAATGGAACCCACCTTAAACTTCACCTGTAGAATAGACTGTATGTGACATTTATAGCCTTTATAGGAACTATGCACCCTTGACCTTTTCAAATCCCGTTCATGACACGAAACACTGTAAAGTGTTTTTTGTGACGCTCCGGTGTCGAGCTCTGCATTGAAAACAGCTGCTTCGGTAAGCGTCGAGCTAATGTCAAAAAATAACTTGACCCTTAATTTCCTGAGCAGCCGAGAGATCTACAGTCAGAAAATTAAAAACGCCCAGGTGTGATTGATGCGGGACAGGAGTGAAGGTCCAGACCTCAGAGTATCTTTGACTCTGTCGCCCGTGAGGAGAGAGTGATTCTTTGCGTGACGATTAAACTTTGAAGTATAAGGCCACATTACCTTTTCTTCCAGTGATTTATCACCCGGTTCCCTTGACTGTGTCCGGGGGCTTCAGACACGTGGGTGTGATTTATTGCTTCTGATTCATTTAAGTTCTTGAACAAACATTGTGGGAAGTTTCATTAACATCCCGAAAGGTTGAACAAAAATAATACCTGTGCTGAAGTGAAGTTCTGCTGCACTTTGTGTGTAAATATTTCAGACAGGCCAAGGGTACAGCACTTATCGGATTAGAAGGAAAATGGCTTCAGTGTTAAACAGCAGTGTCAGTTCAGATGGAGGTTCAAACCCTCTTTGGTTTCTCTAATGATGGATTCGTACTGGGACATCACCAGTAAATGTACTGTGGGTGAATTAGTGCTTTGTGTGGTCAGATTTTTCAATGTTCATTTGCTTTTTTGGTGCAGAATCTCTCTCTTCTTCTTTTATTGAGTTGTTTCCTGCACATGAAATTAGAATTTAAATCAGAATTTAAGGTGGTACATTTTCAGCTGTGGTTGTTTTCTCCGCTGCCTAAAACCTGTTTTTACATTTTCCAACCTCTAATGCTCCTCCAGATGATTACTGGTGTTTGTTGTCCTGATAATAAAAGCACAGACGCTCATATGGGTCATTTTGAAAGACAGTGACCAAGTCTGCTGTTTAGTTTGGAGGATTTGTCATCATAATATTTATGTAGCACAATTGAAGTGCGACAATCTTTCATCTAAAATGTAGTTTTACTTGTTTTGAGATTAAATAGATGATCTAATTTTCTTACCCTGTGTAAACTAAAATCTGAGTGATGATCTACTTGATGACACACTGTGTGATACTCCTCCTCTTTTTCAAGTTCTTACAGTGAGCTGCGTTGTTGCTCTGTAAAGAAGCTGAATAATGCCTTAAATCTGCAACATAATGATAGCCTCGAACCGAGACCAAGCCTTCTCTCCACTGGCCCTCCGCTTGACAGAAGCTGTTTACATTCAGCTTGTTAAATCCATCTCAGCAGTCTGACTTTGGTCGAGACGATACGTCACATTAGCGTGGCGGGGATTTTAATTAACGCTAAAAACAAAAGGCATTTGCTGCTGCTCGCGTTGACAGTGCAGATATGAAAAGTGAAGTCTCTGTCCGTATGAAGTGCCTCACCCCGGCCTGTAATTCAGCTCAGGGATACTCGTCGGACGGCACGCGGCTGGTGCGGCGCTCAGTGTGGAAAACAGCAGCCATTAATTCCATCATTAACATTCCTTTGTGCTGCACTGCTAGCACAGAAGGCTTCTTTAATTAAATCAGCGAGGAGCGCAGCAACAGTCGCCATAAGGCGTTTATTTGTCTATACGTTGTGCCTGCGGCCGCGTCCGTCCAGGCACGCAGTCATGAGGTTGTGGGGCATATTTTCACATTAAGCTCAAGGAAGGAACAGCTCCTCCTCATCACAACTAATCTGAGCACGGCTGCTTGTTTACTCTGTGATTCTTTGTGAGGGGACAACTACAGCATTTTTTACCCAGCCTGCATCTCTGGAGCTGAGCTGCTGGCTAGTGTGTGTGTGTGTGTGTGTGTGTGTGTGTTATTTTACTTCTCTGGTGCCAGAATATGAAGTATTTTGTATTCAGAGTTTGACTTTAACAGAACAGGGCAAAACTAGTGTTAAAAAGGCCAAAGTAAAGCAGTGATTTGTGAAGCTAAGGGAAGGAATTCTAATGAAAGTTCTTTTTTTTCATTTCATGGACATATTCTAAAATGTATTCAGGTTCAGATATCAGAAGTATGGTGACTGAACACCTCTGTCCACATACTCTGGAGCACTTTTGATCTGTTTTTTTTCATGATTTGTTCCCTGTAGTTCCAGTGAAGTGATATTAGAGATATTTTTAGATACTATCGTGCTTTTAACTTGGCAGTAGCAGTTTTGGTGAAGGCACAGAGCCAGCTCCAGACAGAAATCAGTGGCTATCAATCACAAAAAATCACAAAAAATCCCTTCAGCCAGGTTCAATCATCTTTTAATATTCCCAGAGAAGTGAAAGCTGTTATAGCTGGGTTGGGTGTCCACATACTTTTGGTATGTGCTGTGCTGAAATGCATGCACAGAGTGATAGAAGTAGAGTACCTAGACCAGGATGCATATTAGAGGAATACAAGAATGACATTGATTAGACAAACATCCATTGATTTTCATATTAATTATTTGATGTAGTAGCTCTGTAATCTCATTTCTCCTCACATCAGTGAATCTGTGTTTATATGTAGAAATAAGAAGCCTTTGCCTGTTTGCGTCTTCGCGCTCACTCGTACTCGTATTCATGTTTTCCCGTGCGTGCTTGTGGGACGCGCATGCCTGCACACATGCCGCTGCATCTGTGTTGGTAATATGTGCATGTGCGCTCTGACAGAGTGGCAAGAGCACGGAAGGATTTCCCCAGCGTCCCAGGTGCCGGAGTGTGTGCTCAGTGAAGGGTGAGGACCATCTGCCGGGGCTGGGTGAAATCAGTGCAACATGCAGGTGCTGAGGTATTTACCCCAGCACGCAAGGTAAAAAAAAACAAAGCAGGAGGAGGGTGGGGGTGGGGGGGGTCACGACCCACAGAGAGCAGGGTGTTTGGCCTAGAAAATTCAGACCTCATGGTCAAGTGCAGCATGCATAATTTAAAGGTCTGTCACACTTTTTTTTTTTTCCCCCAGGTTGACCGTGAAATATAGAATGTAGAAACCAGCACCAATTAATCCAGTTCACACAATATGCTCATCTATAAATATACCCTCCCCTCAGAAACTGAGCAGTAGGGCTGTAAAAGTTGTACTGTGAGAGATACGGCTACAAATAACTGAAACACAACCACATATCTAAACCAGATAGTGTAAACTGTTGTCCATCCAAAATCCATCTTTTCAACTAATCTATTTGTTTTTGAAGACAAATGCTAATGTGATGTATTGTTTTTATGTTTTTTATAACACATTACAGGCTGTATGTATTATTCTTTTCTATAACTTTGGATCATTTTGAGGAACATAAAGAAGCGATCATTTTCAGTTCCCTATAGACCATCTGTTTCTCATATTGATGCAGAAGAACATATATAACATTACCGCTCACTCCTCTGGTTGTGATTGGATTCGCTCCCTTTCAGCCACAAAAGCATGAGTGAAGTTCAAGATGTGTCAGTTTTCCACCTCATCTCAAAGCTGGTGGATGAGGTTGAGGTCAGAGCATATAGTTTCTTTATGGAGCTGGCTTTGTGTGCTGGGGAGCTGTCTGAAGCAGGGCTTTTCCCAAACTGTTGCCACTATGTTGGAAGCATTGTATTGTCGTTTTAACATTAAAATTTTCCTTCATTTATCTTTCACTGTGTCCTTGAAAGAAGAGTGCAAGTAAATTATATTCAGGATTTCACCCAGTTGTGTTTGACATCCTGATTTTTTTGTTGTGAGTTTTGTTTTTTGTTACTTCCCCAGAAACAACTAACTTTTTCCTAATCTACATTTCCTATTTTGTGTTTGTTTTACTTCATTTTATACATTAATATGGGTTGAACCTAAACCCTATAAATCCAGCCACCAGATCCAGATCATTCATCAAATTGGAAGCCGCAGTATACATGTCTAGTCCAGCACAGAGCAACAGCACACTAACGGTATGCCATCAATATATATAACACATGCTCATAACATAAACCAATTAATTCTGCTTCCATTATTTATGATCTGCCTCAGTCATTGAGGACACTGGGATGTTGAAATACACACAGCTTAGAGCCCTCCAGTCTGACATACATAATTCTTTCTGATGAATTGTTGTACAGATGTTTGCATGTTCTGTCTGCAGACTGCAGCACACGCGCTCAACAAAACCAACCCTTTCACCATAATCCTGCATGCAGGGAGGGCGGGTGGATAAAATTAAACAGATATGCTTATCTAAACTATTTATTAAAGAACCATATCTGAGATATAATCCTAATATGTTATCAAGAGCCGGGGGGATTTTGGACGTACGTGCAGCGCAGAAATCCAGGTGTACGGGGTAGTAAGTCGGGGGATTAGCGGAAAGGTTATTGTAATTTTTTAAATAACACAAAAGCAGATTTCATTATTAAAAGGCTGAACGGACCATCTGGGAGGAGGAAAGTACTTTGGTTTCATCCACTGCGCTGTACTCTACTGTACCTCCACACACCAATTATTATTATTGTTTTTCATCAGCTCAGAGCAGCAGGGTCAGTTTAAATGAAAAGCATTTACAAAAGTATATCTGATCATGTACTTGACTTGTAGTATGAGGACAGCACAGTCTCTGTGAATAGATTAACAGACTGTACTAGTCCCAGTTATATCAGCATCATGTTATTCACCATGTACAATGGTTTTACAGTAGGAGCGGGCGGCTTAACCTGTGCAGGGCTCACCAGCACAAACACCAGGATATAGATTGTTGTATTGGTTTAACCTGGATTGTAGATGTCCCTATCCCATCAATGTGTGTAGCAGAGCAATTCACTGTATGTTAAGCGGTGCATCTGTTGACCTGAGGTGTCATCGAGGGGCAATAAAAACACACGAGACGAGAACAAAGATTAATACTGGACACTGCAGCAAAACCCAACATTTTTAAAGTTCAGAGCCACCTTAAGAGAGATCTTTGTTCATAGGAATAACTTTGGACTAATAAAATATACGTTGACTGGGGAAATGTCGTGGTTGAGGTTTAAAATAATGCTAATATTAGTTGCCAGTCTGTGACTAAAGGTAACCGCAGGTCTTCCACATGAATGTCAAACACGCTACACTCTCATCCACCACCTCAACCTCCACCTTCACTTTCCACCACTCTACATAAAGGGCACAGTACTTATACTGACACTGAACGTCGGCACTGGAAGTAAACCGCGAAGTGTCAGAATCGTCCAGTATCATAATAATATCATTCCTGGGCCGAAGCAAACAAAAGCAACAATAAAGGATGTTATAGATTAGAATGGGACATGTTTAGTCCTCCTGTAAAACAAATCCAAACCCAGTACGAAGCAGGGGGAAAAGTAAGGATAAGAAAGTGCTGACAGATACAGACTCACTGTGCTGCGCTGCTGTGCTCATATTCATCACCGGCTCCCTCAGCAGACTCGTGACACCAGCCACCTCGTTTTTGAACCGCACTTGCAGCTTTCTGTGACAGGTACGCCAGGCGGCATCAACATATCCAGCCACAACAGCCGCGACTCACGGCCCGCAGGTTCATCCGTTCTGACGGATATTTTCTGTTTGTTGCCCGAGGGATTACAGGCCCCGATGAAACAAAGGCACAAACATAATGTTTTGTGTTGGAGCTGCTTCTATCTCCTGTCTGCTGCAGAGGCACTGCAGTAGAAAAGGAGATTTTTATTTTTTTCCCTCCCCGTCTGTTTTTGCTGTGTTGTTTTTGTGTAAATCTTGATCAAAGTCATGTTTCTCCAGCAGACTGGACATTTTCTGCTTCTGGCTTCGTGGATAAACCTGACTTGTGAAACAGTTTCAAGCTTGTGGACGACTACTGAAGCAGTCAGTGTTTGTCCATCTGCTTTACAGTTTTGTGTCTTACAGCTCCTTGTGATTTGATTAAAAAAATAAAGCTGATTACAGACAGCTCACTGTAACTAAGTTGGATAAACTCAAAGCCCAAACTTAAGAAATTAACTTAAATGGCTTAAGTCAAATTATACTGAAGGTAAAGGTAAATAAATTGTACTTGCACTGGTAAAACATACAATTTACTGACATACAACAATGAACGCCAAGTTTCTTTTTAATCAGAGACTTCTTGGATTCTTGCTTCCATCCTGCTGCTGTGCTCACAAGATTTAAAACTCTGCTATATTGTGAAATACAGAGATTTACCTGGTGCTGATCAGAGTTGTGTGAACTTGTGAATGTGCCACGCTGCAGGTTTAAAGCAGAGATGTAGCATGATTTAAAAGCTGCAGGTACAAGATGCAGTGTTTGTGTAACAGTAGAGTCTGGCTCTAAGATTATTTTAGACAGTCCTCACATCTATTCATTTCTAATTTCAGTCATTCTTTTGTGCACAAAGACTTGTTAGATGCACATCAGGGGGTCATTGTGTTGGTCAAGGACAACTAGTCAGGACTCATTGCCTGCGGAGCCGATCAGGCCCGTGACCTTCTGCTTACAGGACGCTATCTTTAACCATCAGGCCCGACCTGCCACCTCACAATATGGTCAAATACCCCAGACTGCTCATTTCACCACGGCAGTGCAGACTGCTGGTATTTACAGCTGATGAGCACGCGCCGTAGGGGCCCGCACGTTGATATATGTGGAGAGTCACAGTCATGCTTTAGCTGGGGTAAATTCAGAGCCATCTCACAGTCGGGGCTCTCACAGCCACAGTATTGTTTAGAGTGAGAGGGAGGCTGGGGCAGAAGGTCAGGGGCTCCATACACAATACAATTAAGGAAGACACGCTGTGGCGTGACTGAATGCAAATCAAATATCACAGAGGACACTTCCAGTAAAGGGCTTAGTGAAGACTGAGAGGTACATTTTGTACCAAAGACAGAGGACGATCCTCACATGTATTGATCCGCCATAAACATACAAAGTTAATTCAGTTTACAGAGAAATTCTGCCTGGTCTTGAAAGGTGGTCGTTAAAAAGTAGTCCACTTCCATGTCGTCATTTACAATGGATTCAAGTTGTGAGCCATCAATGGATTTCTCTCAAACCAACCATCTAACCTAATCTACTTCTGCATTGTTCAAACTCTCAGTATAAACAGGATGTACTCAAATCAGGGAATTAAAAATACGTTAAAAACATTTAACAGGAACAATCTTGTCCCCCTGCATTATACTCAGCTGTGAGACAAGACACAAACTCCCTTATAAACATAGTCTCTCTACTTTCTTTATAGCTGTAAACACAGTCTTTTCCTAGACAACATTTTTTCTTTCTATCAATATGCAATAATAAAAATACAGAAATAAATGTAAAAAAAAGTCCAATTATTTCACTTTTTTATTCAAAAGCAGCGTGCTCTGAATAAGGATGAAAGGAGGGACATGTAAGAATTAACATCTTTGATTTGGGCAAATTAATTATTACAAGGCACAAAGAAAACTACAGTGAAACTACAAAGATTCAATGCCAAGGACACTGTTAGTAGTCTTTGTATCAGCCTCTGGCTCAGGTTCTTCATGCGCCTTTATCAGGGTTGAACAGTTTCACTTAACAGCACTAAAAGTGAATTCGTACTTCAGAAAATATCAGGGAGAGAGAGCGGGAGAGAGGAGCAGATCTTTTATGCAGCTTGGAAAACAGAATTAATTATCACCATAACAAATGTCTGCTGTCTTCATCTGTGGGTGTATGTGTTTATAAGTGTGTTCTTGTACTTGTACGCCTGTGAGAAGCAGTTTGAGTTTCAGGCGTTTGGTGCAGGGACAGTTTTACAAAATGAGGTTATTTCGAATCCACAGCTGAGACGCAGAACTTTTTTAATCCACGCGTCGTCGTATCGTCTGTCTCTGCGGTCGAATGTAGTGAAACAGCTGAAAACGTTCTCTGCTGTTGAGAAATGTTGATCAGGTTTGTCAGGTCGCACCTGTCCTGTTGACAGTGCCAATGCTGCCTAACTTCATATGTCACTAAATAATATGTGTGAATCAGTCTTTTGAGGATAGTTTCCCCTCACAAGCACTTTAGATCCTCCATCACCTTTGGATCAGAAATAGGATCTAATTTAAATTAAACTGAAGGTTAGTTTAGGATTACTGTTTGGGTTCATGTCTTAGATTATAACTAGGATTAGTTTCAGGGTAAATCAAATGTGTGTTTTGCATCTGCACAGTTTTTATCTTGCTAATACCAAGAACATTGGATGGTCATCAATTGAGATTAGAGAAGTTACAGACTCATAAAGTCTTAACGTCATTTGGCCGAGAGACATTACAGACTAAACGCTGGACCTGACCAAACACAAACGTCCTTCACAACTTGTGTGACGGACAGAAGCCTAATCTGCATCAGCAGCAAATGATTCGTATGTAAACACAGTTTTATGAATGAAAGTGAACCTCGTTATGTTTCGTGGTGAGGGTGGGCTCTGTCTTTTTGTTTCTAGTGTGCGGTTTAGCAGCAGACATAATGTGTTCAGAGGGTGACACTGCACCCACTGGTGGGATTAATTTGGTGTTAAGCACCTGGCCTGAGATGTTGTCATGAGGTGTCCCAGATTATGCATCGGTCGCCTTCCAGTATGTGAAGCAACATGGGGGAAAAAAACATCTGTCAGGTTGGATACTGTGAACAGCATAAAACTTCAGGAGAAAAACAAAACTGAAAAGGAAACTGTGAAGGTTGGAGGTAGAAATGTAACCAACAGGAAGTCGCCATAAGTCTGACTAATACAGATTTTTGTGTGTGTGTGTTTGGGCTCTCCTCCTTGCTCTTCACAGATCACTAGCAGTCCTCCAGCCCCAGCCCCTGTCCTGATGATGTAATTATTTCCCAGCGGCACCTGGGAGCCACGGCCGCCATTCGGAGGCATCGCTCACAGCCAAGTATGCAGATGTTTCTAATTGCTTTCCATTACCAAGAATAACAGCTGTTTATATCTATCAGCAAATAATTCACAAGAGTTCCAGACTGTTAGGATAACATATCCCACCTGGTCACCATCACCAGTTGTCAACAGCCGAGCGCCGCGCTTGCCAGGCCTCTTGTTTACCGAATCCCTCGATAAGCTCGGGCTTAGAGTCACCTTCAGCCATCTTGATTTGCACCTCCCAGGGTTCCTTGTGTTATCTTACAAGTCAATCTAACAGTAGCATCACAAAGAAGGAAGGGAACTTACATTTTGCTCTTGTTATGATACCATGCACTGTTCCATCAAAGGGACAGACGGTCACATCTTACCTTTGCAGAGCTTCATAAACCCCCTTTTTCTCATTGTTTTTTTGGCTTTATGGCACATTTATTGTATTGCTCAGAAATTTACAAGCTGTGTTATCTCATTTATGCTACTTTCACATCAGATTAAAGCAACAAAATGTGACCAGCTGAGCGACAGTGGCCTCTGCTGCTAATTAATTCTGTTGAGTACAGGTGGTTAAACAGTTTTCATGGACAGAAAACAAAGTCTATCAATCTCCACTCACTGAACTGAACAGTGTATATTACCCATCATCCCCTTCTCTTTCTGGAGCAGGAAGTGCTGTCACTGCAACAAACGCACCAAATTCTGTTTCTAATTCTTAATATTTTCAGAGATTCCTGGCTGAATATCAGCGCTGGCTTTTAATGACTTCTATGTCTTTTTATCTATTGTCTTTTTATCTATTTTTATCACTAGTGTTGACTAGTGTTAAATTTTAACTATTGAGAGAGTAGCTGCAACTCTGTCATAGTGTGAAGTATTTAACACTTTCAAAAGTGTTGTTTTAACTCTATGTAGTGTGGACCAATAACTTTCAAAGTGCTAGTTACAAGTTACAAGACTATCTCTGCATGAGTTACTAATTCGAAAGAAAGATTTTTAGGTTTTTTACTGCGTTGACAACGCAAATGCAAATGCAAATGCAAATGCCACGTCTATAGCTTTATGGAAAACAGACATCGTTCCATGTTTAAACGTGGACATCAAGCAGACGTTAGATGACCCAATCTGACCTCACCTTAAAAACATAAATCTAGTCGAGGCGAGCAGTGGGCTGCTGGTTCCACAACTTTGCCTCGTGTCTCATTTGTTATATCGAGTTGTTGAGTCGTACTGCTGGAGCGAGCAGACCCACCGTGTCCACAGAGCTGTTTTATCTCCAATGTGATGACTTAGTCGCATGGTGCTTTAAATATTATTGGCCTTGCAGCTCCTCTTACATTTCTTTTCATGGGGCATCAACCTTAATTTGGTCCAGCAGTGAAATCAGGGAAGCTCATCATTGTCCCTCCCTTTCACTTAACTGAAAGAACTTGAGATCTACGACGTCTCTCTTTATGCTTCCATCGGATTGTCAAATACAGATCTATGAAGCATCCACCTGTGAGTTTAACCTTTTATCTGTCGCAGTCAGCCTCCGTAACGAGTTGGAAATAACTGCCCATCACTATGTTTAGAAGTGTAAAAAAAAAAGTCAAACAACAGCTCGACTGAACATATTTTCTAACAGAATGTCACAGATGATTATATTAAAAGTAACATGCTGACTAGACTGAACACTGTGGCCTTCCCACAAATGAAGCCCTGTCTTTCAAGCACCGTTCCTGTTGTCCCCCTCTATCTGGCGGCGAGGCCCAGCCCAGCATTGTGTGTGTGCTCTGTCTGACACGCTGGCTGTTGGGAATGAGCCATCTGACGGGGAGTGACTGCCAACAAGAGCAGAATGTCATTATGAGTGGAGGCTGCTGCGGGCCTGCCACCATCATAGGGAATTCATCACCACAAGTGATGATGATAATGGACTTTGCTGCAAATGACTTTGGATGAGCAGTGTTTTTGGCAAGCGGAGCTGGGTCTGACTGGAATTTTTTTCTCCGTACCTCAGAAACCAAAGAAGGAGGCTTTCAGTGTCCCAGCTGGGCCGTGGGACGCCCTATGGTTGAAGAGCTGACGCTGTGTAAAGACACTGTGTGGTTGTGTACTGCTGGTTTGTTTCAGTCAGAAACCCCCTGATTAACTGTACTTGAATTTGTAAACGAGATATGTACATTAATGCAGCGTTCACTGACCTTAACCACATCATTTCCAACAACATCTCAAACACGGCTCTTTTTTTTTTTTTTACATTTTAGCAAATCACGTTCCATAATTGCCCATTTCCCTGATGTTAACTCCTCTGAGAGCCATGGGATTCAAAAATAATTGTCCAACTTTGCCAGTGCTCAGAGCAAAACTCATCAAGTGATCAATTTAACCGCCTGGTGTCGCCTCCACGGGAGAACGTAGCTATGGGGAGGTGAAAACTGTGACGACTCCATTATGATCTACAGGAAAAGGAGCTATAATAAGGCCGAGGCTCATTATGGAAAGTGACAAACAACAGTTAGTTGGGATCAGGGAGGTTTTATCACCATTCTTTGACAGAATCCCTTTCAGTGAGTATGAACTGCCTCATTAAAGCGGCACACTTGAAAGCTTGCACGAGTCGATGTGGGATCAAAACGCAGGTTGCCGTCACGAGAGGGGAGATTTCATGTGCAAATTAAATAGAAGGTAAAAAAAAGTGCAGTGATAGACTGTTGACCACATAATTATCAGTTTCAATCCCTTTTTCTCATAAATGCAACATTCTGTCATGCATATTCAAATATGTGCCCCGCTCTGCCATTTTAATTGGTTAAAGAGTTTCAACTGACAACAGAGGGGAGAGGATGGCGGCTCTTTTTGCCGACGCTCTGGCCTCGCCTGAGAGAGCCGTCAGTCTGTCTGTCGTGCAAAACATCTTTCAGGGTTTGTTTACCAGGCATGCAGTAGAGTGAATACTCTCTGGCTGCTAATGTGACAGTTGCACTCTGGCTTTCAGTTCAGTGGACATGTTGTTTTGGAGAGAAAGCAGGAGGATGGTACCCAACTTATCTGATTACCGATGATGTACATCACACATCCCCGACCGACTTCGCAGCAAGACAGCCAGGCGAGAAGGAAAGGATGTTGGGTATCAGTAAACAAGGCTTGACTGACGTGGCGGCAGACGATTTGTGAGGCTCAGCTGAAGATCCATGCCACATGCATGCTGCTGAATTGAAGGAGATCGGAGTAAGGGAAGACACACAGCAAGACACTGGGGGTCAAATTGGCAGTCGTACGACACCTGATGAACAGCTTCATATGCTGCTTCATGACACGTCTGACTGCTGACTGAACCCTTGCACTGATTCTAGTAAAAATCCCACTGATCAGGGCTGATTTTAATCATATAACATCTGTAATTATGTCTCCAGCTTCTCGTGTTGATGCATAACTACACTGTTTCTTAAAGCTCAGCTCTGTGTCGCACAGTGATATATTAGATAATCCTGCGTCTCAAATGTCAAGACTGGCTGAGACCCGTGACCTCAATCCTATCAAATGCCTCTGGGATGAACTGGACCACTGGCTAAGAGCCAGGCCTTACTGCCCAGTATCAGTGTTGGACCTGACTAATGCTCCTGTGGTTCTTGTGGGAACAAAACCCTGCAGCCAGGTTCAAATCTGCAGAAGACTTTAACAAAGAGACCACAATATGTTAGAGAGCTTGTCATTTAACTTCTCAAGGGTAGAAACTGTGGGACTAGGGACGAGGGACAATGTACATTTAATTAAAAACAGATCACAGTGCAAAGGGAATGTCCTTAGAAAACAGAGTAAATGAATGGAGCTGTAATGGTGGTTTAGGATGAAGAATCCCAGACTGAATCCAGTCCAGTTCAATCAAAGCTCTTACACAGCTCTCGTTCTGGTGCTATGAATATATTATAAACTGGATTTGGGGTAGAAGAAGTTACTCATTGTTATGTTGTTTTTTCCTCTACAAGGAAATTCCTCACAGCCGTCTGCGTTCCTACATCATCCGTAAAACCAAACGACATAAGCGCCGTAAGCCTCTGTGAAAGTGAAACCATATGGGGTGGTATATGAATCGTGTGGCCTATATTTTCAACATGCAATCAACAAGCCACCTGATGTTCAGGTAAATAGCTGCTTAAAACACATAAACGGTGTTTATCTGGGTTTCAGTCATGTGGCAGATGTATTTTCATACTAGTAAGCATATGGTCATCTCTCTACACCTCCTTTACTGTAATAATTTCATCCATGGGTAACTCATAATTCTTTCAGCATCATGTACTCTTTATTTTTGTTACGGCTAAATAATGCCACAGGGACCTGTGCTAACTGTAACCAGCCGTAATCTCAATTTGCAATGCATATGTTTCAGAAAAGAGCCCCACAGTTAGTACACAAAACCCCCCATGAGCGCAGCAGCAGCGACTGCTGTGGCAGAGGTCCATTAATATGCATAGCTTTGCTAAAAGCTCCAAAGTGACCTACATGACAAGGTTCAGTATACACTCCAACTGTGTGCTACACTTGTGGGACTTAGCCGCCCGTGTTACCTTAATTAGTGTCTTCCTGCCACGGACGGCTTTTTCCTGAAGAGGCTGTTGAACTTACGTGCACACTTGTACGCCGGGGTCACCGCAGGTCACCTAGGGTCACTCCAAATGCCTGTCCCTCGACAGCTTGGGCACCTCTCCACAGCCAACAAAATGGTCGCCATTAGTCTGTAGAGGACGACCGCTAACATCCCCATTAGATGCACTTTAAACTCCTGCAGTGTGTCCCAGCCTCTCGACGACGACTCCCCAGCTCTTCAAGGTAATCCCAGAGGCCCATCACCGGCAGGATGTATCAATTAACAGATTTGTTTGCTTTCCTCTCCTCCAGTCTCATTTGCATAGCAGCCGGCTAACGCACAGCTCAAGTTCATGAGCACTGTTGACACTGTGTTTTTGTTTTTTTCCTTTATCCACTACAACAGGCGGCAGAGGGGCCAAAAAACGGAAATTACCATACATATTACAACTCAGCTGCACTGTTGATCCAAGAGTATCTAACAGAAGTGGTTAGGAGCACAGAAAGTTACAAGATGTTAGCAACCACTCCAGGGCGAAGCATTGTTGACACTCGTTCCCGTTCGGTCTACGTCAAAGGGGAACTTAGCATTTCCAATGCTAAAGGACAGCTGTTGCTGGCAGGCCTCTTTCTCACTGGCGGAGGCACCACTGTTTAGGGCGGTAATCTGTCAGGGCGGTGGCATAGCCAATGTGCTCTACCCCTAGGTGGAAGCAGAGAAATGTGGCTCGGGGCTCTATGCATAGCAATGAGGCCAGACAGATGTAAAAATCCACTGCGGTTTTTACAGCCTCAGTGCTCTCTGTGTGTGTGTTTGCCTGGAATCCTCCCCATCAACCTTTCGAACACATCCATTCCCATGATGCTGTTACAAGGGCACATTCATGCTGTTTGAGTCGAAGCCTTCGGTGTGAGCCAGAGAACTTGTATATTCCCTGACATTACTGGTTAACATTTGTGGAAATGTGCGTCAATTCAGCAGCAGAGTGAAAACACGATGAAACCAGGCTTTAGTTTGTATTTCTTATTTAGTATTTCTTCAGAAAAATGCATTTAGAAGTGCTCAAGTTCCAAGCAAATGTCATTTATAATATCAAATTTAACACACAAGGATGTTTGGAAGGCCTGGTCATATCCAGTCACTCACAAGTGTGTGAAAAGCTGACACGATTCCGGGTAACAGCTTGGTTTTATACAGACGTGACATGAATTTAATTTACTGTAAAAGAAGCGACAAACAGCTGCAGAGTTGGACTTTACAGTTTATTATTATTACTGCTACTACTATCACCAAATGTACTACTATTAATACATTTTATACTATTATGCTAAAGCCTTGCTGTTTCTCTGAGAGGGGAATTTTGATTTATCAGCTGACATATTAATACTGATTTTTATTCTATAACATGAGAATATATTTCACAAAGTGACTGATTGAAACTTATGATACTTTAAATCATGAAGGTAAATGAAATCTTTGGTGAGCAGAAGTAAACATAACGTTAATGTGTTGCTGTTCTTCAGGTAGTTGGAAAATAAACATTAGCAAATGTAAGATTACATTACCTCCCATCCAAAAACAGTGATTATTTATGGCTCTTAAAAACACAGTGGCCTTTTACAGTGGAGGGTGATTAGCAGGGGATCTGCTGTAACATTCATTTGTTCATTTATGATAGAGACACACACACACATGCACAGAAACATACACACACCGACACTCCCAAAGATAATTATCTGTACCACTTGCATACTGTTTTTCCGATTAGGTGTCAGAGTTCAGTCGCTGATAATGATTGTCAGCGCACATCATTTCCTCGCTGTACAATTTGCGGTTTGTCGGGAATCGGCACGCTCGGGCCCTATAGATTTAGAAATGCCAATCAGAGTGAACGAGCAGGGAAACAGGAACCAAATGTAAACACTCAGAGTATTTTTGACACCGCACATAAGGACGTGAGGCAAATTAGCCAGGAAACGACGCCGTAAATATGGAGCCTATCCCACTGCTTAATTTAGCTAAATATGCTAAGGTCTTCTTAATTATAACCACAGCAATTTCCATCACTGCTGCTGCTGGTTTAACTGTTGCATCCAGCAAATCACTAAATTGCACAACTTTTCTTATTCCACACAAGCCTGCAACTATACTGATTTCTATAATTAACATGTATGTTTTACTAATCAGACAGAATGTCTTGGACGAGAACAAACAGAAGGCCTCGTAAAGTCTTTTCTCTCATCCTCCCTCTGTCTTTGTCTTATCATCGTGTGAATACATGATGAGTTGTTGTCATTGGTCCTTTATAATTTGTACTGATTAGTGCATGTTGTGCTCTTTACTGTTCACACACACTAGTTATCATCGCTTCAGCTCCAGTTGGATGCATATTTCTGTATAATCTGTGAAGCTGACTGAAGAGCACAGATCTATCTATTTGTAATGAATCAGTCTAAGCTCAGAGGTTGACCAGCTTTCAACCACCTCTCACAGGGCAGATAAAACTAATAAATGGACCTTTGAGCTTACGTTATTTATCAGAAAGAATATTTCCAAATATTCACATCCACAAAGACCATTTGTTTCTTTTGCTCGTTCATTTTAACTAATATGAACTAATATGATTCATAATTTTAACTCCATCATTTTATACAGATGAAAACAAGCCTGTGGAAACTCTTTTGTCGCTCTTCTCATCATGTGCAGCGAGTTGGGACTTAAAAGCAGTTTTCATCATGTGGTTTCATAACATGAGTATATTTCAACCTCTGTTGTTTTGCTTTCTTTTAAACTGAAGCAATGTTGTTTCATCCTAATTACTGGTGTCATATTATGATTTTCCTTCCCTCTAAATCCTGGCAGTGGAAGAAAAATAAGTACAAAAAGTGATAATATACTACTGGTTTGTTTGGCCAAGTATTATTAGTATTATAGACTTGAAATCCAAGATGTTCTTCAAGTTTGTTTTCCTTTGCAGCTTCTATACAGAAAAGACTAAAAAGTCATTTACAGTTCAGGTGGAACGACAGATTACGCAGCTTGTTCGTTCATGTAGCTGCTGTTTACTTGTTGACTGCGAACAAAAGCAAAATCCGGAAATGTGAAAATAACTGTAGGTGAGACTGCACCCGAACAAAAGCACTTCATTTGACTCATCAGAACATCAGAGGCCCACAGCGTCAGATGAAGATGGACCACATCAGTTAGTGACAGTGTGACTCATGGAGGCATGTAAAGCAGCCTCTCAGCCAAATGCTAATGATTAATGAGGCACATGGGTAAACCTAGCTGCAGATTCCTTCCTCTCCCATGTGCACTTGTCATCTGTAATAAAGTTTGCTCTTTCAGCTTGAAAACTTTAAGAAAACATGTAGTGTGACATGATCCCCTCTGTGTGAGGTCACGTTTTAGATCTGCGAACTAACAAGCAGGCGTTGGTAACTGTTAAATGTGCTCTGGGCTTTGAGAAAACCGCTTGTAAAGTCAGTATTGGGGTTCTGCAGTAAATCCTTCAGGGCTTTATTTGTTTGAAGAACCTTAAGGTTCACATCGAGTCCCTCTGGATCTTGGCTGAATCCCCAGTGAACTCCTAGTTTTTATGGTGTAAGTCACGTGGTATGTTTTCAAGCCTCTTATCAACACTTCAGATTAGCAGGCCTGCAGTTCACACATTTCAGTTCTTGGCCTGTTAGGATCCTCAGAAACATGGTCCTTTGGACATGGTCACACTGCCAACAGATGGTGAGAGCATCTTTAGGCTTAGCGGATGGAGACAGACAGCAGATAACTAAGTGCTTTGGTTAAAGAGACCCCTTCCTCCATCAACTCCTCAAGAAGGTGACACAAAATGTATGTTCCCCTGAGGCATAATTAACGTCTGTTTTTAAACTTATGTGACCACTCGGGGATGTCACGGAGACGACGCTCTCATCAGTAACTGAGGAAATCTGAGACATACGAAGACAGACTTCGTGACAAAGTCAACATGAGGTTTAGCTCGAACTGTTAAGGATGATGATGATGAAGAAGAGGATGCTTTATGATGTTCAAGTTGTGGATTAGAAAACTTTTGGTTGTATCTATAATGCAGCACAACACACACAGACACCATATTTCTTACAGGTTACACAAATATAGTCAACATTTTGGCAAAAACAATGATGTTTATACATAATTTACAACAGAAAACTTGTTCTTTATCAGCATTAGGAAACATTTTGACAATAATATTCATACAAAATATCTGCAAAATGATCACTATCAACATCCACGTGTGGTAACAAAGCATCGTTGAGTTTTTATGGTTAAATGTAAAACACTCAAAGCATTTAGTTCTACTAAAAAATTGTGATTTTTGTCAAATATGGAGGAAGTTGATGCTGTAAGTGAAAAGGACAAACAGTAATAGCAGGGTTTGTTCCTCTGGACAGGAAACATTTCAACACTAAAACATGAAAACATGGGTCGTACAACGAATGACAACAGCAGGAAAATGTAGAAAGTCTGCTCTCTTTGTGTTAAAGAGCACATTCAGATCATAAACTCTTTGCAGCTGAACAGTGCTTGTGTGTAAGAGAAGCTGGTTGAAGACGAGTGTCTCCTTTAGTCGTAGCGACTCACAATATGTCTAATGAGGCATCAGGATGAAGTAGTTTGTTGTCTCGCGTAACCAGATGGATGTAGGCCGTGATTAAAACCAATTAACTCTCCCCCAGATCTAAATAACTTTTCTGTCATTAATGCACATATTTTACACCTCATTAGAGGCACGGTGATTGGAGGTAGAGAAAAAAAAAAAGAAAGAAGAAGGAGGAAGTCATTTGCATTTTAGATTCACAATATGCTTAGGATGGGAAAACAGGACATGCATGCAGGGAGGAGAGAGAAAGAGATGATGGAAAGTGGCTTAAAACACTCCAGGCCACATCTGTGTGTGCTGAACGAGCTTCAGGAGGTGACACATGACTTCTTCTAATTAACTGTAAGGTTTCTTCTTCTTTTCTTTTTTTTTCTGGTTGTTGTTGTTGTAATGTGTATGGCAGTCGCAATCAGTCCTCCCCCCACCTCCACCTTCACCTCCCCCTCCTGCGCTGAAATGTGCATCGTGGGGTGAAACGGGCAAGATGTTAACTAATTTTATTTTTAATCTTCCCTTTTGCCGCCGAGCGTGTCGTTCGGGCATCGCGTCTTCTGAAATTTCCTCGCCTCTTTCATGGAAACATATTGGGGCAGAATTCGCCAGCTGTCGGCTTCCTCTCCCTTCTGCTGCCATTATCCTCAGGCCCCACCCCGCCTTATGGCCGGCCAGTGTGCCAGGAACAGGGCCCATCCAAAATCAAAAGGTGGCTCTTTTCAATCCAGGCCATCGTCACACGTCACCAAACCATAACCCCACCTCCCTCCCACCCCTCACCCATCACCCCTCACCCCCTTCCCTTCCACCCGTGCGTACAACCTCAACGCTTCAGAAACACGCGATCCATGTTTGCTGCCACGGTGCATATCATACACAAGGCCAGGCTTTCGCACTCTAACTCATGATAGTTCCTCTCATGTGACCATATGCCAGAAACCCCCACCCCGGCCCCCCTGCCCCGACCTCCCCTCCTCCTCCTCCCCCTCCTACTACTATACCATACAGGATGCATACAAGATGTAGAGGAAGGACTCTAAAGTAAACACCCTGCAGCCTGCGTCTCCTCCTCCTCGAGTATTTTCAGTCTCATTCACACAAACCAGGTCAGTGAGCAGTTTTACTGAAAGGGGAAATTCACATATATCTACAGCAACATTAGCTTGCACGAAAAGATACATAAACACAAGATACATAACATCATAATCAATAAATAAATGGATAAAGAGTATATATGTCATATGGAAATATGTCCTGGGGACTTGTTTTATGGAAAATAATAACATTGAAAGTCAAAATAAGATGGAGGTGTTCATATCAGACAAACAAACACCGAAACAAAAGTAAACATCCCTAATTCTGTCATTTATCATCAGGAGTTTCTCCCTGTTTTTTTTCCCCAGGAAGACTTTTATACTGTCAATCAAGGATTAATTTACTTCATGAGAAACTGTCGAATTATTCAACCATTATTTACAACCATACAGGAACCTCCCAGAACAACTGGTACAACTACCAACATTTTAAATGCGACTCCACAAGATTGTCGACGTAGTTTTGTTGCTAATTGTTCGTCGCTGTGGTGTTTCTGCTCAGCACTCTCCTGGAACTTTCTTTGTCAATAGTTTTAATTTTTGCTCAATATATGACATTTTTTTGTATATTTTTGCTTGATGTTATTAATCACTGCATTATTTTCTTCAGGGTGGCACTTATTGTCATAATTAATCTGTCAATCTGAAGTAAATTTGACAAAAATAATGACATTCTGGTCATTAAATATTGATTAAAATGCCTTATTTTCTGAAAAACAGCCGAAACACCTTGTTATGAAATGTAAAGTCAAGAGGCTTAATCACTCACTGCACCTCATATCCACTGATTTTCTGTTGATCAACAAATCTAATAATCATCTTCACCACGAGTCTGAAGTTTCTGTTGGCCTTTATAAGTCACTTATTAAGTCATTATCAGTTAGTGGTATCACTGCTGCAGTGGACTGTCGTTAATATCTCCCCCACATTAAGTGAGTCTGTCTCCTGTGAAGCTTGTCCAGTGGATTATGTAAGGCTGAGTTACTTCCTCTGCCCTCAGGCTCTGCGTCATATGCTGCTTTAGGACCTGGGGGACCGAGGGGCCCGTCCCCGTTGTTCTCTAATGGAATCTGGCTTCCATAGAGACTTCAGAGACTGTCTGTGTGCAGTGTTATCGCTTGTCACAATCGGGCCTTGTCTTGGATCTAAAAAGCCTTGTCAGAACGATATGAGGAGAGTGTGATTCGTCTGAGTGGGACAGTGGTTGTCAAAATGGGGGATTGGGCACTTCCAGGGGTCCCTGTGGTGACTCCTTAGGGTCCCCAGGAAACAGAGGAGGAGTGTGCCTCACCAGAAATGATCCGACTAAGAGAAAGTATGAACTACACTTAGAACTGGGGGTTTCTGTTTGGTGTTTAATGTGGTTTGTTTCCAGGTTCTTGTTGTCCATTTGCTACTAAACCAGACTCTGTTTTCTACTAAATGAAGAGGAATTGGAACATAAGGCATCTGCCTCCTAAATATGTTAATTATTGAGTCATACAGATACTTTTTTTTAATCTACAGTTGTTTCCAGAGAGTTTTTGCATCGACTTTTGCACCATTTTTGAAATGGAACAGGAAACTCTGTCCTGACTTTTGATATCATCGGCTTCCTGTATTTCCCAGAACGACTCTCTTCGCAACACATTTCCTGCTCTGTAGCTGCAATGCATGCTGGTCTGTTTTCTGATCCTGAACACTAGTCCAAACTTTTTCTTTCTCGTTGCGCTGAAACGTTGTATTGCTATGTCCGTATCACAGTCGTACAAACTTAAGCTGTTGAACCAGCACGTTTAAAGAGTCGTACCGAACATGGCTGCCGTTTCAGTCAGAGGTCAGTTATTTGGTGAGTTTCTGCAGCTCCTCTCTCTCTCTCACTCAAGGCCAGCTATCTGGTGTGGTTGGAACAAGGGAACATGGCTGGCATTTCCTCATTAGGATATTCGTTAGCCTCATTTTGGCGCTGTCACAGCCAATCTCTGTTACATCTCTCCACCCAGACCTCCATCGTTTCAGAGAGGGAGAAAGACGAGGGGTAAGAGAATCCATCTGAATATCTCAATAAATACTCTCCTCTATTCAAGGGCTCGGGGCTCATTAGTAGAAGCAGTAAGAGGAGGCTCAGGTGGTTTGAGTAGATGGAGACACTGTGAAGACATTTTAGATACAAAAAACAATGTGTATAGACATAATCAACATAAATAAAGTCTTTACAGCATTTAAAGACATTAGAAGCATTGATTTTGTTTTTGTCTCTTTGTCCTTGTCACTCAATGTGAAAGTGATGGTAGCAGGCTGAATATATAATTTAAGAATTTACTAAATGTTATAATTATACATGTGTATATTTTTAGATTATTGAAGTCCACCTGGAATGTCCACATTTATAGGTCTCTTGCAGCATCTGTATGTCTCAGAATTTAGTGGGTAAAATCTGGTGCGACTGTACACTTTGACAAATCTAACATATTTAGGGTGACGTTATTCATTTTAGGGCTGTGTCTGGGTCAGTCAAGTGTGTGTGTTTGTGTATGTGTCACAAAACAAATGCTATGCTCAGGCCCCTTTATATATTTATTATTTTTGCTAGTGTGCTGGCGTTAATTCGCTCTAACAAAAGCGCTCATTAGTTCTAATAAATCCTGTGACTTTGCCTTGTTCCACTGGAGCCTGACCTTTCTCCGTGCACTGCCCGTAAAATCTCCTGCTAGGATTTTCCTGTTTGATGCCTCCGTTAATTGGGAATGATTTGAGCTTTTTCTTCTGCTTTTGTCGCCGGTCGAAGTCAGCATGGAGCTAATGGCAAATGTCACTGTGAATTGGCGGCTACATTAGCTGGGAGAGCGCGTAATTTTTTTTATTTTTTCCCCTTCTCCCTTCCCAGACGATGTACGTACATCACTAAAACGGACCTTCGGAAGGCCAGCCTCCTCATTAATGGGAGGCTGCTTTGAAAGCAAGCAAGCGACGCAACAGTTGTGGGCATCATGTGGACGCATCAGAAACGACGCGATTATTTCAACCTTACTAGCTCTTGTCATTAGCCTGTGCCCTCCACATCTTAAACGCCGCTAATGAACAACAGCGATTTGCGGTGCAGAAAATTTGCCTGGCAAAAGATTAGAAAGCAACAGGACGATCAGATCTAATTATGCTTGTACACGTCAAACAGCATGGCATTTGGCTGAAAGGTCAAGAGAAATCCCCCAGCCTTAATCTGCCGAACCTGTGCCTCCTAGCCCTCTTGGTTAGCAGCTAATGGCGGCCAGCGAGAAATGAAACTGAAACTTAACCCCCGCAAGACAGAAGCAAAACTTTTCTCTGTAGGAAAAAGGTAGCAGCTATTATTTGGCCTCGTGACAAATGCACTGTGATCGTCAGCGGTTGATTTATTTTAGGGGCAGTGATGTGTGGAGAGCTGCTCTTTGTCAGTCTAATCAAGTGTGTAGTACACCAGCATTTATAATTATTTGAATTAGAAAAAAACACACACACATGAGATGTGTAGCGTTAGTGCTAATTCCCACTTATTCGGGGGAAACTTGTCCTCCAGACTTCTAACTTTATTTGTCAGCTCAGCCTAATAATGTGCTTATGTCCTTATCTGTATACTCAGTTCTTTCCTCAAATTGTATTTTGTTAACAAACATGAAAAATAGCAGGCATCAGATTGCAGCCATTCATTCATGCACGCACACACACATGCAAACACACCCTTGAGACTTTGTCCTCTCAGCTGATATTACATTCCATCCCAGCGGATCTATTTGGAGATTGAGGATAGGGACGGGCCATTTTCAAAATGCTGTATTCACCCATCATGTGCTAAAAACATAGTCTGTCATAAAACTGATTATATTTTTTGCTGTTAATGTGCATTGTGGGGGAAAAAAAGGATGGCAGGCAGAGGAGATGGAGGGGCTGGGGCGGGGGGGTGATAGGGAGAACCTTGATTAAAGTAAGATGCATGCGCCTCTATGAATCAGAATATATAAATCAAGAGTCAATGTAGCAGTGTGGATCTCGGCAGGCGGTGAGTAAACAGCCCATTAGATTTTACTGAGCATCATCATGCTCCAAAGTCTCTCTTCTCTCTCTTTTTGTAAAAGCTTTCTTTTCTGGGCCTCTTGATTCCTTAATGCTTCACCAAACTGACTTTCTGCTTGACTTCTATAAATATGTAGCACTAAATATGTTGCGTTATACATCCTTGAGTTTCCTCAGGGAGGGGAAAAATGTGTTTGTCGGCATGGTAAATAACTGCAGTCTGACAGACTGTGTCGTGACTGAGCTCCCCTCTGTGTTGGGTGTCTCTTTGGCGCTTTGTCTCCTCTAACATGATTCACCAGAGCAATAACGGGGCACTTAGGCGCGCTCCGGTTTCTGCTTTTGCCCACATCATCATCATCATCATCACGCGTGGACTTTGTCGTACTCGCTGCACATTGGGCACTAGGGCAGCAAAGGTCGGTTTGAGCCGCAGCAGCAGCTGGACGATAGCAGATGCACTTCTCCGAAAAGAGAAGCAAGCGTAAGACACGGGACAGAAATATGGGGGAATGGGGCGAGAGCGCTACGCCACGTCAGGGCCCAGTTCATCTCTGCTGCTTGTCTTGTCTCGTCGACCGTATGTGTCGTCCTCCCTGCTTCTTACAGGCAGCAGCTGAGCCAGTCGCAGTGGGGTCTGTGCACTCGCCACTCCACTCAGCCTGGCGTCTGCCGGCTCGGGGGCTGACATTTCCAGAGGTGCTAAGTCACTCAGCATCTCGTTACTCCCTCTGACAAGTCAGGCTGCATCATAGCGAGCGCCAGCAGACTTGAGCCGAGGCCAGGAGGAGAGGCCTCTTTCACACAAGTCACTGATCTTCCCTGCTGGAGGTGCCGAGATCTCAAGGTGTTTACAGAAGATCGGGCGAGGTGTCAATCACGCTTTTGGCCCCGGCACGCTACCCCTGGTGCCAGTCAGGTGTGAGGAGTGGTGCGAGGTCGAGGCGGGGGATTGGTTGATGGAGGAGAAGGGCATCGCAGTGACAGCTCCGCGGTGTCAGCGGTCAGATTGCCCAAAACCAAACTTCATGGCTGATTTTCTTGGGTGCAGTGGTCGAGAGTGACACAAGTTCCCCACCCGGAGGTAAAAATAGAAGCTTGATTCACTTGTCATTTTGCACCGAGTGCAGTCGCAACACACCATGAAGGAGTCCGGGATCATCTGCTCATTCGGCCTGTCAGCCGGAGAGTTATTGGAGGGTTTAGAGAAAAGGTCACTCCACTGCTGAACTGACTGTTCACTCTTTCAGTGAAGGAGAGATAGGAGTCCCAGTCATTACGGTGTCCTGCTACTGTACTACTGCTGCAGTTTCCACTAATGTCACAATTACTTTGAAAACTCCTTTTTACAGACATCAGACATTAATCTGAGTCAGTTATAGTTTTGTTGCTACGTTACTACTCAGTGCATTCAAGCTCATGTAAAACACCAAATGAAATTCCTCCAGTTTTTTAAAGATTTACAAACTTGTTAACTTTATTCTTCGCAGCCTTTTGCTGCGTTCGAGACTCAAACCAGGCGATATGATCCACTTTCCTGTTCTGAAACAACCGGTTGAGCAAAGTAACACAACAGATGTAATTTGATGGCTCCATTTTTAATTCCTTTGAAGTCACTCAGACAACGAGGGGAGGCAGAGAACCACCTTTCTATTATGCATGTGTTGCCATTACCCGGTGAAGAGCTCGGCCTGACAAGGTGGCGTATCCCATCATGAATTAATCACCCTGTGCTATTCATCAGAGGTGACTTTGAAATTTTGAACGTCGCCAGTTTTAAATCAGCCAGACTGATTTTTCTTTCGGGGGCATAATTTATTCAACTTGAGGTTTACTCAATGCGTTATCGACCATGCCTTGGTGCCTAATTGCCAATATGTACTTCTGAAAGATTCAATACTCTGCACAAAGATTAACAAGAGAAAAATGGTTAAAAGAAGACAAATGAAATGTTCATTTTTATTCTCCCCTGAATTTATGGAGTGGATTCTGAGTGTGTTCTGATAATGGCAGCGGCCATTTCAGATTACTTTACACCAGTTCGTTCTTTTTACTGAAAACTATCTCTACACAGGACAAGCAAGGCCCGGCTGATAAGCCTCGCTCTTAAATTAATCTATTGGAAAAGAGGAATATTTGGCTATCAGCTCTAATTGTAACATGTTCCGCAGGGCTGATAGTGGTGCATGTGGTGTGGACTACTAATTAAGACAGTGGAGAAAAAAGACAGCACAATTAAAAGAAGTGCAATGAGAAAAGGAAGGAGGTGTAAAAAGTAAAATGACAGTTAGTGATGAAGGTGCACAGAACTACAGGAAATTCTAGGTGCTACGCTACAAACATTATTCCAGGAAAGAAGTCTGACTTTGCTTTAGCCAAGTAAATCTTGTTCCTTCTTTTTATCATTGCACCATCTCTTATACAAAACTGGCTCACTTGTATTCATGCTAATGTTAGCCCGCTAAAGCATTCATGTTAATGTGTGTGTGCAGAGCTTACTACCTAACGAGGCTGCAATCACGCAGCATATTAAAGCAGTAGCATGCACTCCTGTTACTATGCTGTATATATATACATGCTAAAGAGTTAGCATGAAGCCTGAGGCTGTGGTCAGAATGAATGTGTTGATGTTAAACTTGGACAGAGGTCCATTTTCACTATCACTATTCACACTCAACATGGAGTCTACTAAACTGTTAGCATGGGGTCTACAATATACCATATTGGGTGTGTGCACAAACGCATAAAAACATTGACTGTTGACACTCTTGTTGGTGGGTACAGTTGCTTGTGATTATAAATTTTGGGTATTGAAATTTGCGTCACAGGTCGTCACAGCTATAGAGATTTTATAAACCGCCCTTATGCTAAAGTGTTAGCATGGAGCTGCCTCCTAAGTTCTTAGCAAGTGCACTAATTTCACTCAACATGGTGAATAATGTGTGTTAGCATAGAGTGCGCTAATGACTTGACATAGATTCTACCAAATTATTAGCCTGCAGAATAGTACCTTTCAGCGTTGTGTTTGCTAAAGCGATAGCATGCCTGCAGCTAATGAACATACTGGGTAAAACGTTAGCTTGAGACAGTAAAGCCTGTACTCAAATGTTTGCATTGATCCTACTGGCTCTTAGCATTAGCATGTCACTGCTATCTTTGAACAAGGTGTTTTCAGGGAGCACCTGTGTGAACAGTGTGCAGGTACATGTGGATGGTTTTGTTGTCTGTGTTCTCAATTAAGAGCCAAGTCTGCTAATGGGATCATTTCTTAAACACCGTCCTGTGACATTTTGCGTCCTCTCTCGGTTGGCAGGTATTCAGGTTTCTTTCTCTTTTTTGTCTCTTGACGTTTGTGCTCTCTCTCTCTCTCTCTCTCTCTTTCTCTATATCTGCCTCCCTCTTTCTCAGTCTCAGAGAGAGGTTCAGTTTGGGGAGAGGATGTGGGGAACAGCTGGGCCCCATCACTTCTCATTGCGGGCCTGGGAGAGACGTAGCTGACAGAGTGATGCACAGAGCCTGTCCTTGCTAATGACTGCGCCATTCTCCATCATTATCACCATCATTAGGAAATTAGGGGGACAGAAGGTATTTACTGTAAACCTGCCACCTCCCAAGGAGAGATAAATAGAAACTGATAAATGTGATCGCGTGATGCTGCCTGTCTATTAACCTTCCCATTTTCCAGCTCCAGCATATGCACATTTAACAATCATTAATATTCTCTAATTGGGCCAGATTTCAGTGAGGAAAAATACTCTTGAAGAAGAAGGACTCTGCGTTCACATCGGTTGTGTGTTACTGGTGCGTTGCAGATCTGAAAAATGCTGCGTCACACTGTAAACTCTGAATCACTGAGGTAATCCACACAGAAGTTAACAATAATAACTCAACATCGCAGTGTTTTTCCAAGGTCAGTCAGCTACAACCTGATCATACGTGTATTTGTGCAACTCAAATCAATCTGGATCCACCATCAGTTCTTGTATCAGTACGTCTGCATTCATGTCTGATGTGTAGTTTGCAGGGAGACAACAGGCATTTGTGTTACATTTTACCGATTTAGCTCCACTGTGACTGTTGGCTAATTTACATCTTGCTAACTGCTTGGCAGCACCGCAGAGGCTGATTGTTCGGTGTTTGACTGTGTTTCAGCTGGATAACAGCAGGTCAGGACTGCTGTCAAGGGCACACACACACACACACACATGCTCAGAAAACACACATGCAACCAGTTCTTGTCAGTCTGAGAGGATATTAGCCTGCTCAGCATATATCTGCAGTGTTTATGTTCTGTGTAGAGGCTTACCGTATAAAACACACACACAGACAAAGGCACAGACTAAGCTGGGGGCAAGGAGACTCTGTCGATTGTAGGATAAAGTAGGATTTCACAACTGTTTAGCGTTTGTATTTCCAGACTGATATGTAACCTTGTTCCCCTCTGGACGGCAGCTGGACAGTGTTTAACAGTTGTTTTAGTCCAGTTCCACTTTCACTGCCTCTGCGTTGATTTGAATTCAGTTTATCAAGTTCAGGGGACATCGAAACCCTCCAAATATTTCATATTATCTAGTACATTGGTTACAGTGTCGTGGTTGCTAATGACCTCTTCATACGAAGCAGTGTTTCCTTTTAACAGGATACATGTCTATGAGTTGTGGTCATAGTTCAATCAAGAGCGACTCAGTGATTTCTGCTTTTTAAACTGATTTATTTGAGTCATTTTGAAAAGCCTGATTATGTAAAACTAAATATACAGTATTTCTCTTGTGGGACCTTGAACCACTGCTCTGCTGAACATTTGCTTTGTTGTCTTTAAAAGAAAAATAGAAATGATGATTGTGTGTGTTTTGCAGCTTTACTGTACCTTCGTCACCACTGCCTGTGATCTGAAAAGGTCATCACCGCTCTGAATGCAGATATCACCACTGACTGGACTTTATTAGGCATTAAATGGGCAGAGCTCCCTCTCCCAGCGATTCATAAAACAAGAGCGTTTTCCGTTTGTGTGTGCTGCGTTTATTTGAAGGAGGATTGCATTGTGTTTATGGTTTGCATCAGCAGCAGAGAGTGATTTCAGGGGCCCCATCTGACAGACATCGATCACATGTTCATTACGATGATAAGAGAGGCTGTGAGTAGGTTGACGAGGGGGAAAGACGAAACAAAACATCCTCCTCAAATCACTGACAAGGCCTTGGTGGACGTCGTCAATGCAGCTGATGAAATTAGATAACACAAGTGTAATTTTATAATGAAAAACAAAAACGCTGATATGCATTTGATGCAGCAATTAGGGGGGTTCCTAATGATGATAATTTGAGTTTTAATTCTGAACCCACTAGTGACTGGCAGAGTCTATCAATTACTGCATTAAAACAGGCCCCAGCTGCAGCAGCCACGGCAGCCGCCTCCCAAATTGTCGTCTAAACTGCTGTCGTCTCCTCTCCCATCGCTCGCCGCCGTAATTGCAGTTTAACCAGTTCATCATAATCACACAACAGTTTCCCCTCCCGGTAGAACGAGGATGTGATTTTCGCTTCAGAGTGTGCGGCGTGGTGTGCAGATGGCTGTTTTCGAGACATATACAGATGGAAGAGTGTGTGTGTGTGTGTGTGTGTGTGTGTGTGTGTGTTGTACAGGCTAATACAGTGTTTAATCTAAACAGTTACTAGTTTTAGATCCGATGTTATTCACCGTTTCATTTCTCTATGACTCAGGAACATGTGTTATGTCCTTCAAGAGGTTTCACAAATAATATTGTGCATTAAATTTGTTTTGGTATTTATTTCAGTTCAGAGTCAGGACTACTCCTTTATGGAGCTGTGAAGTGGGAGGATTTTCACTACTGTAAATTTCAAGCTCTTCTTTTTTGTGACTAAATTCTTTTCTCTTTTTTTTCGCCTCCTACTTCTTTTAAACTTGCACACTGTGGAGGTGAGATGATGATACAGTTTAACCACAGTGCAAAACAGTGGCCTGGTAACATTCTTCAACCATTTTACACCACCCTCACCACAACCTGCCAGACAACCACCTCAAAGTCAAATTAAAATATTCCAGAATATTACAGAGAAAAATCAGCTCTGGATCTGTTTTAGCCTTGTAAAGATACACACTGTAAATCCATGCAGAACTGTAGTGAAATGAAGAGCTTTCTTCTGTTAATATGACTCCTCCTCAGTCATTTTATGGTCCTGTAAAGATCTGTTTTAGTTTTAGTCAGAGCTGCAAATCAGAACTTTTTCTTAGCAATTTAGGATCCAGAACTGATCCCAAACCAGTGAACCTTCGCTTCATCTTGCCATTAGCAATGCATGGAACTGGATTTTAATCTTGGCACTTAATTTATTATTGTGCCTTTTACCTTTTATCAAAGAACCAGGTATTTTCTAACACAGGTGCTTATCTTTCCGACCAATAACTCAACCAGGAGAGTTGAGTTACTTAACATCAGAAAAAAAAGAATGAGACTTTTACTTCAGGGAACCTGGACCCTGGAAATAACTTTACAACAATATTTGAATGAGTTTAACCAAGTGGAAGACGTCAGGGTTCACTTAGAGAGGGTAACCAAAATATTACCAACATGCATGCACAGTATACATGTTAGCATACAGTACACAGATAGATGTTTAAAATCTAACAGGGCTTCTGTAACTCCTCATCTGGAAAAGCTCGCTCTCCTCTTTTGTCTGATTTTTCTCTTTGAAAGAGCAGAAGCAAATTTCAAGGTAGAACAGTTCGAGCACGTATTTCTGCATCTCAGCCACATGCCACTTAGCATGATCAGCACTTCCACCGCCAGCTGCAGGCAGGAAGACAAACAGCGAGAGGGTGTCACACCGAATATGAACCAAGGCGAGTGTGAGCATGCACTCCTCACTTATTGGCCACTCGTAGTGTTGGTGATCTGTAAGCTGAAGCTCGTTCTGCTGTTTCAGGCGCCGTAAATCACTGTGGATAGGAGCATCAGCTGAACGCCTGCAGTGCCAAAATGCTTCTGTTCAGCTGAGAGGGAAAATATCTGTGAAGTCTAGTCGCTGTGCACACTACAGTAGCAATTTATAGATGATAAGCAATGGGATGGGAACGCTATAAAGAAGAGATAGATCCCATTTTACATCCTGTGACGTGTCCTCCGTTTGTGGAGAGACCAGAGGAACCAGCTGGGATCTAACTTGCTGCTAGCAAGAATCTATCAACAGCAGGATTATATTCCTAATTTTCCCCTTTTTTATGTCATTTATGCTGTTTGTTAACACAGATTTAATATAAATACTGATTTTATTCACTAATTATTTCCAGTAGCTTTCACTTGTTCTTCTTTCGATCACTGTTAATGTAATGTAACTCAACACTTCCTGCAAAGATGTTTCACATTTAAAGCCCTCTTTTTTTTACACAGCCTTTATTAAGAACCGGCCTTTATTTGTAGATCCAGCACCTAGACTAGTTGTTTTCCCCTTTTATAGGCTTTGTGCTAAGCTAACTAAGCATTAGCCATAGCTACCTCCTCGCTGAAATCACAGATGAAACTGATTTTGATATTTTCATTTTAGTTTCTGCAAGAAAGAGCACAGTGTCAGAGCATTCTTTTAAATACATGCACTCAAGCACATGCACATCACCCGAACTCCTTCACCCAATGTGTCATTAGTCCTCCATATTCATACTTTCCTAAATCACACCACATCTCTCTCCCTCTCTCCCTCTCCTGCAGACCGGCGAGGCTCGATCGGCGGTGTTGCGCTCGCTTCCAAAAGTTTCCAGAAGAGCAGACGAAGAAAGAAGACGGGAGGCTGGATCAGCTGGCCTGTGATCTCCTGTGCGAGCCAAGCTGTCTGATTGGCTGGAGGGCTGGAGGGCCATCTTGCCTCCCTGGCAGGCAAGTGGCTCAAGCAGTTTGGTTGAGGAGGTGTGTGTGTGTGTGTGCGTGTGTGTGTGTGTGTGTATGGGGGTGAGAGGGGGGTAAGAACTTGGAAAAGCAGAGGGTGAAAATGTGTGGGTGTTGGAGTGTTGGGAGGGGAGGGATTTATGACTGAGAACTGTGAAGATGAAGAAGGGATGGCTTTTCAGGATGTGTGTGTGTTTGCATGTGTGCATTGTAGCATATGTGTGTTTGACTGTGTGTGTGTGTTGAGTGTATGCAGAGAGGGCAGTCTGCAGGCTCCTCATAATCAGAATCTGTAATTGGCTAATTCAAGGCCTGAAAAAGAGTTAAAATTTGAATTTTCTTTCACATTGTCGTCATTGTTCGTTGTAGTGGTTTCAACACAAAACTAGCCTCAGAAGTTTTGTATCTTTTTTTCTCCATTTTGTGGCATTTACAGGAGCCATAAGTTTTGCTATCGCTACATAGCTAACGTTAGCGTTAGCAGCTGTTTACTTACCAGTCTAACAGAAATGCTCCTTAACGAGTTCAACATCAGACTTCATTCCTTCACTTACCAAGAGCTGTTTCCAGAGGTGGAAAGCAACCGCAGTGTTTTGCTTCTAGTTCTATCACCTCTTCTACTGAGTTAGCATGCTAACAAGCTAGTCCCGGCCTGTCTTGTTACTTTCCGATAGCGTCCAGCCCGCCCTGAAGAACTGGTGCTGCTCAGAGGACGTATTCTAACGTCCTGTATTGTAAACACAACAATTTCTGAAGCTCCTGGCGAGCGACCATCACCACCACCTGTTCCCAACAAGAAACCATGTGCAGAGAAAACTGAGTAGTGACATAAAACGGCAGAGGCAGCACATTACAACACAACAGGACTGTACACACACAGTAGATACACACTCTCATACTCTACTGTTTCTGTGGAGAAGTGATAAAACCAGATAATCTAATTCTTCCATCCTTCATTATCATAAAACTGAATGTTGCAAATGCTTATTGCTTCATATGAATAGAGAAAAAAAATGCTGTGAGGTTTAGTTTTTATAATTTGCTGTGGCCTAAGCTTGTGTCAGGGTAAGACTTACTGTAGGTGTAGGAAGGATACCATTTGGACCTTGATATTCGACAGTATTTTTCTTTTTGAATAGAGCTAGTACCAGTGTAACTACAGTCTTTTATCGAGTGTTGCATTATGGGTTTTTGTAGCTTTATTATGTTGCTAGGCTAGCACTTGTTTTCACCAACTGGGAGATATCATTGCTGTCATAAATTCCCAATATCTCAGACTCAGATTAAAGTCACAGGCTGATGTTTAAACTAAACTTTAGGGATTCAAGCGAATGCAGTCGATTCTTACATTAAATTTTAGATGTTAACCCCATGCACACCTCGCTATCGTTTCTTCTTTATGGAAAAAGAGAATTGCAGATTTTTCTGGAAATCATTTTACAGGCCACACATGAGAAAGTGTTTGTGTTTGTGGGCAGTGAAATATTTTCAGACCATGGTGTATTTTTGTGGACTGTGTGCATGTGCAGCAGACACATTTCCAAACCTCAGATGGTGAAGCAGAGCCTGTGGATGGGCGGGTCAGAGCGTAGCAGCAGGCCAGTGTTGGCTCTGCTCTGGGCTGTAGCAGGGACACAGCACAGGCTGAAATGTTAAACCAAGGTCCTTTGTGTTATTGCTGACATTATGTTTCATTCCCTAATTCCCCCCCGGCGTGCACTTTTGATGATCGTACAGCACGCAGACACTGAGTGGGCGTAGTGGAGTAGACAGATAATGACTGGTACTTGTACCGTAATAGCCGCTAACGCCGGAACAGCGGGGGCTTTTGACCCTCCTCCTTCCGCTGACCGGTCATTTCACAGTGCATGTGGAATGTACTTGTACTTTTTCAGAGTTTTTATTATTTTAAGTATTAGCTTAACAATGCAGCTTGAGCTAACAAAGATGCCATTAATGAAATATGGATGGAATAAGAACAAAAATAAAAGTTTCTACATCTAATGAAAAAAAAGCTAATGAACCTAGCCCGACTTTTGCCGATCATGATTGGATCTAAATAGTCATGTGACACACACACACAGTTTGAAGACAATAAAACAGGTGTGTAATACAGAACACACAGGTTGTCCTAACTTTACACAGAGTAATAACAGAGTGTTATCGTGTTAATTGTGAAGTAAGGAAATGAGTTTAGTCACGTGAGAAATGTAGTGAGAGCTCAACAGGCAGGTGGGGGTTTTTGAAGGCAGGGTTTGTGATTTCTTCTTCTTCCCATATCGTGATACAAGATTGTGGATTGTCGTTACAGCGCTGATACACTGCAGCCATTTTGTTTTAACCAAGACCAAAACTTTAAAGTCACTAAATAATCACAATTTAAAACTGAACTGTAAACTTAGTTAGTTAACCTTTCACAATCTCCAGTGGCAGTGGTGTCAGTCCCTGTGTGTGTGTGTGTGTGTGTGTGTGTGTGTGTATGACATCATCCAGTGTGGGGCTTTGTTGCCGTGACACCCATGGCCTTCTGGAGCCCAGACACCCCCTGTGGAGACCAGAGAGACGTGTCACCTTGATCAGTGTCCCCGGGAAACTGCCACCACACACACACACACACACACACACACACACACACACACACTCTGAAATTTATATTACTGTGGTTGTGTGGGCCACTGACTACAGTCATTCTATCATTTTGATTTTATATTTTATTAATAATAATGCTAATATAAAGCCTGAACCTCAGGAACTCCAGGTGCCGTCAGTATGGGGGGGTTCCCTCAGCTTTCTATCCTTCTGAGGACAATGTGTTCATACAGGAAAAACACACATCTTTATTTCTGTGTTCTATTTTGTCACCACCCCAGTCACACTGAGAGGCAGAGATAGGATGTTAGTTTTGACAGATTCATGTCACTAAATATATTGTTTTGGTAGAAAATTAAGGAGGAGACAACAAAGAAAATCTAGTTTAAAAAGACATTAAAAACTAATCTAATATTTTTCTACTTAGTTTTTTTCATTTTTTTTCCAATATTTCAGTAAACTTTGCAGATTTTCTACTGATTTTATCTAATTATTAAGATAATATCACAGATCATTTTAGCCTGTAAATATTTACACAGATTACATTATAAACCTTGTGAGGACATTTTGTCACTGCAGCAGTGAAAACTAAATGGATTGCAGAGTCAAAGCGATAAAATAATGTTCAACAAGTTGTCTGTTATGAGCACAAGTGGTCGGGCTACACAAATCTCTTACTGTACGTTGCACTCAGTGGATATTTTTTCAAAGGCAGCTTCTAGCTTTACATGATCAAGATGATTTCACAGTCCTCAAATCAATTAGGAGCCAGAAGACAATATGGACGTCGGCTGGCCAGCGGCTGCAGCCTCCCACCGGGGAAATCTTCGTCTTTTCTTTCCAAGCACGACTTCCAAGGACGGGTGTGATGTCTGGCGAGTGAAGGGGTAGAGGGCGTGCGGGAGGGATGGGGTGGTGGTGGTGGTGGTGGTGGTTCAGTGCTTTCCAAAGCAGCCGGTGTCTCTCTTGTGACAGGTGATAAAGTTTGAAATGCCAACCCAGTGCACTCCAGGCGCAGGTGTGGAGAATATGTCCAGGAATAGCCAGATCCTCTGTTCACAAGTCTCTTGACACCGTGGCGACAAATATCGCCCCTGCAGAACAACTGGAGACAATGATACGTGTCACCTTGGTTGTCTTTTTTTTGTGTGTGTGTGCTGCTGAATTTGTTTGGGTGTTTGCTTTGGGGCATTTGGTGGTGATTCGGTCAAATATGATTTTCACAAGAGAATCAAAGGTGAACAGCTGCCTCATGCGAGAGGGGGACAGAGGCATATTGGTGCTTGTATTTAAATCTGCTGCACAGATTTTTCCGGAGAAACAGCTCCTTCATCAATCCTTCTTCATCTAGAGGGTTGAGTCTTTTAATGTGCAGCTTCCCACCACGGTGCAATATGAAGAAGCTAAATAGAAGTAAAAATATGTATTATAAAAAGTAGTAGTAAAAGTTAACAAAAACTATAACTTTACAAATTAAATATACAGTTATCCACTATAATATGAAAATGAAGTATTGCACAGGCACTGAAGGGTAGAGCTCTGTGCCGCTGTGTCTAAGCGAGCCACCATCTTGAGTTGATGCTTAATAGACCTAAGCATGAAAGTTGATATTTTACATTGGAAGCAGTAATTCGACCCAATAATCTCAACTCCAGCTCCATTTACTCTTTTTTTTCTAGAACTTTGAATCACATCAAATGGTTGGAACAAACTCCGTCTGCTGAGAAAGACTGTGAGGTTCAAAGCTCTGGAGAAAGTTAGAGAGCGGACCTTGGTTTAAGTGGCCAGGTGATGATTGGAAATGGTCGATAAGGCATTAAGAGCATTAACGCTGTGAGCACTGTGCAGGTGAAAACATGAGGCCAAACCACTGAAAGTTATCTGCCTTCCTGCACCATGATTTGGCGCTCTGCAGCTCCTTGTTTAACATGTAAAGATTTACTTTGGATAATGTCACAGAGTTCAGTTTTCTTAGCTTTGACTTGTGCTGTGTTAATGAATAATCTCCATATATATCGGCAGGCAGGGGCAGATCTTTATTTTAATTGGTGTCATATTTGTTCTAACTGAAGCCTCAGCAGTTTCCTCATGTTCAGGCAGACAATGGCCTTTTGAATGTTACACTGTAGACCCAAATAAATCCACTGTAGAACGCGGCTCCTTGTCATTTTGCACAGCTGTCGTTATCGCAGCTCATTTTACCATTACCTCTGATGTTTTACTATTCTCACATTAGCCTCCTGACCACAGTCTCTGTGTGGCGACAGGGGCTTCAAGATGTTTTCAAATCTCCGCTGCTAATGTCTTGCTGGGGGTGGCCATCTGTTTTTGCATCTCCCACCGAAGCTGTGCCGAGGACGGGCTCCTGGCTCCCGCCTTCGCTCGGCTTCTGTTGGGGGTAATAATGTGTGCCGGTTCTGGGAGCCCAACTGGTGTCCATGAGTTTGTCCTTTACCGCCACTCATCCTTGTCCCAGTCACGCCACAGCGAGGGCAGAGAGCCATGCCGTGATGGAGTGGACTTCAGGGGGCTGCTTTTCATCGCTGAGAGAGGATTCTGGGCAGAGTGGAGTCTTTCCCTCCACACAGCCGTGTCCCTCCTCAGCATCGTGTTATTAGAGTTGTATTATCTCACGTGATGATATAACATTTTAGGCTTGTGTCATTACACTCATAATCAGGTCATGAGTACAGAGTCTGATCAGGTTTAGGTTTAGAGTTTCAGGTGTCTTAGGCTACAGTCACATGCAGGTTTCTGTGTATTTACCTATTGTTTTAACATCTTTTATAGATAATATATAAGTAAATGTGATTGCAACACGTAGACAGATAAAAGATGTAGCCCAGTTTCACCCTTAGACGTCATTTCAGGTCTAAATCACAAAAATACTCTTCCTTGTTGCATAACTAGACAAACAGTTGAAGGAGTAGTTGTTGCTTAATAGCATAATGGCATCAAACCGTTATTTATCTGCAGGGTGTTAGTGAGGTTAGAGAGTGACTCTCTTCATAATCTGGTCTGTGCATCTGGAACAAAACTGTTAATCCTCAGGATTTTTAACAGTTAGTGCAGAATTTGGAGAATATTTTTCTGTCTCTGCGGCAGACGGCGTTATGATTTCATCCGTCCCATTCTTGTGAACACAGTATCTCAGTAAAATATTAGATTTTTCAAGTCTCAGACTCGTGGATGAACTGATTACATTTTGGTGGTCGAAGGTCAAGGTCACTGGTTTTTGGCTGTAAGTCTGGTTGGTGGAGGCATGAAGCCACAAGGTGGAAATTCTAGTTGTTGATTTGATGTAGCTCCTGTTCAGGTGGCTTGTTGTGGTGGGATACAACACAAAGAGAAATCCATCAACAGTGTAAATGAATGAGCAGTGAGAGAAAGTGATGTTGTCTTTAACTTGTCTTCATGCTAACATGCTAAGTGTTAGCCTGCTAAAAGATAAACCCACGTTAGTGATTTTCCCATCATTAATTTCACATAACCAGCAGAAGGAAGTGCATGATTGTGGGTCACAGCTGCAGACAAACATCTCTGTGATATTAAATTACAGTGAGTGAGTGGTGTGAAATAAAAATGGAAAAAATAACCAAGAAAATAGAATAAAAAGAAAGAGTTTAATTTGAGACCAAGAACAGGGAACGTGCAGGAGGAAGAGCCACTGATGTGATCCAGGTTTTTATCTGATTGTCCACTTTTTTATGGTTTTATTAACCTCAATCAGTCTAATACACTGGGCTATTATTACAAATATTATGACGTCTATAAAGGAAACTGTAGAGACTAATCTTTTGCTCACTGTCATTCAGTTTTATCAGTCAGGTTATTTGTTTAGCTCTTAACTTCTGGTTCGTCTGGCAAGTGAAGGAACAAAAAAAAGTTGTCCCTGAATCAATCAAGCCATCAGTGGAGCAAAGTCACGACTTCCTCTCAGGCCCTTGCTTCTGCAAATGTGCTGATTTTGACACTGGGCTATTAAAGGGGTGACTCGAGCCATAGATCAAGGTAATTGTGGCATTAGGCGGCAAATTGGAGCTAAAATAACCAGATGCAGGGGCAGATAGCCACGTCCCACTCCAGCAACCGTTAGCCCAAGTTCAAGGAGAGTTCAAGCATAGAGAAGATACTGTAACCCCCAGCGGGTCCGAGCTTCGCGGACTCCTCCAGAAATTATCTTCACAAATATACGATTTCCGAAGGGTGTAATTATCTTCACGCTTATGGTCATTCACGCCTCATTTCATTCTCCAGAAGTCTATATTTTCCTTGGCCTATTACAGGGGAATGTTGCACCTACGGCTGGAAGGTGATACCACTCTTTTCTTTTTCTTTTCCTGCACTTTAAGAAGCTTTTCTCCAAAAACTCCTGTCAATATGGATTGTAAGAGATGGCGGTCGTGTAAACTTTTATGATAGCAATAAAGAGCCGCAGGACCCCGCCCACTGTCAACCCCCCACGCCACCACCCATCCCCATTTCCCATCCAATCCCACATCCCTTCAGCACGGCCCTAAAAGAGAGAAGCATGGGATCTGACACCGGCCATTAGGAGGCTATTGTCCAATGATTTTCACCTCTGACATCAATCTTCACTATTTGCTGGTGTTTTTTAAACTTGACCTCTGACAGGAAATCACTGTAACATGTATTACAGCATGTTACTGTCACGTTGGAGACTCAGGCTCTCAATAATAAAAGCTATACACATATTTACTACATATTTACTTACTACTTTACATTTTTACTTTACCTTGTATCTCAATATAAATTGTCATTATCAAATTATCACAGTCATGAATCAAAAATAAAAATAATCAAAAATAATCTTTTAAATTATTTTTTAGAACATAAATAAGCTTTTTGTGAACCAGCATATTAAGTATCTGTAATGTGATCCATAAAAGCTATCATAATTTGTTTTCATTTTCTGCTTGGCTTCACTCTCTTTTTTTTTTTTTGGATGCATCATTTTTGCAACAGATCCTGTAAACTGTTGTCTTCTTAAATGCCAGGTAATTATTGTTATTCATATAAACTGTCCAATGCTACAAGCTGCTGAATTACTTTTAAGACAATTGCAAAGAATCATCCTTTCAATTGCATCACTTCATTAGCTCCTACAATGGGACAATGAGTCCAATTACCCACAATCCCCATTCCCGCTCTCTATGGCTCCATCTCTGACCGTCTGCGGGGGCTGGCTCGGTGCCAGGGTGCATTCAGCGTGCTCTGATTCGCCGTAATTATCTAAAATGTTCATTATTTTGCAATTTATTCAGACGGTGTGACAGTGTTTAAGTTTTGCCCAGTTTTCTCAAATTCAGACGAGGCCGCGGGCAGAATGGCTCAATGCACGGTCTTACAGATCGGCTAATGTGGAGACGTGGCTGCAATTAAAGAAGGTGCTGTGAGGTTAGAAGAAAAAAGAGGATATTTAAATGGCAGTTTGAATTAAAGTATTTAAACAGAACGTGTAATTTCCCCCACTACACCTGAAAAATCCCACCTGACAAAGACCAAGATGTGTCGCCATCACAACAATAATCATGTTGTCATTTTGACAAAAAGGTCCAGAGAGGAAACCAAGCTTGACAAAGCTTTTTACATGAGGGTGGGGTGGGGGGGAGTGGGAGAGAGGGGTCAGGGTGAGGAGGGCGTGGGGAGGTGTGTGGGGGGTCCGTGGCTTTAGGCAATGACTAAAACATCTCCTCACGAAGTGGCCCACAGCCCCCCGCTAATTAAAGTGATACAACATCTCACAGGCCAGTGCGCACATCTAATGGGCTGGGTGAGCCCCCACCCCCCCAACCCCGCCTCATATACTCTCACTCTATAGCTATGATCACACACACATGCACAGCTATCCTCCCGCCTCCAAAGATCATGAACCCAGCATGGTAGCGCCAATCAAAGCTTCTTATCCTGACTCCAACATCTAATGTGAGTCTGACCTTAAACAGCAGCCCTGTCATGTCTTTAGCCTCCTATCAGTCTGTTACACTGGTTCAGAAACAGATACAGAGAACACAGTAGTAAATGTTTTTTATGAATGAGATGGAGGGGAGCAAAACAAGAAAAAGAAAGGATCTGGTTAATTCAGGAAGATGTGAAACACCCTGAAACAACCTGAATTTTAGCTTCATCTTCTCCAGCTCTCAGAGGAGGTTGTAAACCTTCAGCTGAGGGTAAAACACAGAAATCATCCAAGTTTGAATGATGAAGCTTTTGTAGTTTTATTTCACTCAGTATGTAAATGGTCAGAGTTACAGTGAAAAGCAATGAAGACTAAAGGAAAACTTCTCAAAAAAGAAAAGACACGGGAGGAAAAATAAGTCCAAACAAGGAGGAAACAAATCAGAAAACAAATATGTAAAAACTAAAATAGTAAGAGAAATATGATAGGAAGAAAGAAAATAAAAGGCAAGAAAAAGAGGACAGACACTTCAAGGACAGAGAAGAAACCAGGACCAGGATGAAAAGGAAAGAAAGAAGACTGCAAGAATTAAAGCAAGACCTCCACAAAAATAAGAAGAGAACTAGGAGAAAAAGTCAAAATAAAATGAGTAAAAACAAAGGAGAAGTAAAGAAGACAAAAACTGAGAAAGTAAAGACACTAAGGACAGAAAGACAACACAAAGAGAAAGTAAGAAGAAGTAGAAGAAGAAAGTAAAATGGGATAAAACAAAAGGACAGAAGATAGCAGGAGAAAAAAAGACATATAAATACTACTTAAAGAAAAAGAAAACCAGAAGCCAAGAAAGACAGAAATACAAATATCAATACAAAGAAAAGAAGAAAGAAAGAGAATGAAAGACAAACAGGGATACAATGATGGAGACGGAGAGAAAACAAAGAAGAGGCGAAGCAAACACTCATCAAGCAGCCTGTGTTTGGTCATTTGGAAACTCTTCTTCTTCTTGGATGATGTTCCCTTGAACCCAGTGTGTGTGCTTGTGCGCTGTTTGTGCGCGCACGCACACATTGGCCGCCACGCCTCGAGTTTCGCCTGCCAACATCAAAAATGAAGTGGTCAGCGGACAGCTTGGCTTGTCACAGGAAGCAGTAGGCAGCCATGCCACATGTAGCTCAGAGGACAGGCCAAGGAGGGGCGGGGGGGAGGACGGAGGAGGAGGAGGTGGGGGGGGTTGGTATCTGAGAGGAAAATAAAGGGGATCGGGCGGTAAGGAAGCGTCCTCCAACACCCCCCCGCCCCCCCGATCTCATCATGCCACATCTGTTCAGCAGTGAACCTGCAGGTGCAGGTGCTCATGGGTCGTGTCGTCATCCATATTTGATGAGTGTTACAGGTTTTCTGTGTTAAACTTGAATTTTACATTGGGTTTAACTAGAAGGCTTCCTCCAGTTCCCCCCCTCCCTCTACGTTAATAATGAACACTGAGCTGGTACTTTTTGACTCTGTTAACTTGGTAATACTTTACAAAGGCAGCACTCCACCGTATTAAAGCTGGAGTGGAGGAGTTTTACAGATAAATAAACGTCAGATACGTTCAAGTCCAATGCAAACGAGTTCACACAAAGCTGATTTATCTTTGCCAGGTAAATCTCTTTATTTCTCAGTATACTGGAGATTTAAATCTGGTCACTGTGGCAACATTCCCATGCTTGGCGATGCAGGAGGAGCAACTGAAGCAGCGGAGTAGACAACTAGGAATATGTTGGAAAACCAAGGATGCATCCAGGAAAAGTTTTTGAAATACACTCGACAGCGAGGACAAACACGGATTGTAATTCCTCTCATTGCCAGAAGGGGGCGACAGAACCAAGCATGAAACACGGAGCCTGACTGTTAAAGTGCCTGAAGCTGCTGTTCTTCTAACAGCCACTAGATGCTGCTCTAAAGCTATCGCTAGCCTTCAAACAAAGTGCTACTTTACGCAGCTACTTGTGTCACTTTTTGTGCCGATTAGCATGTTGCGTCTTGTTTGTTCACTGTGCGCACAAACAGATTTCAGAATAACGTTGTAATTTTAGGGAGCTACGTCACTGTTTCTCGACGGACAACACTTTTGCGATTTGTCTCATACTTCTGGTTGGTGTTGTTGCCGGTTGCCTGGCAACTTCTCTGTCACAGCGAGACGTAACTGCATCTGGCTTTTGTTCATCAAGAAATACTTAGAGCCAGTAACTCATATACTGTTTAAACAAACGAAATACAACAGGCTAATTGATATGATAAGGTGTTGATAAGCTAAGCTAAGCTTTATGCTAAGCTAGCTATTCACCTGGCTCCACCTGCAGACTTAACGACAAGTGGTATCTCCTTGAACTTGGCAAGAAAACATGTTTAATTATTCCTTTATTTCAATCTAAACTGTTACATTTTCTGAACTCTGCTGTAGATATTCAGTAAAGGACGCTGCCTCTGCACTTAGACTGTGGTATTATATTATTATCTCCTCTGACTGTTGTCGCAGCAGGAGCACAGCAGCCTGCCCCTGTCTGTATGTTGAGGTGGCATTCAGACTCACAGGGCTCCTGTAATTGGGGAGACAAAGAAAGAAGAGCGAGCGAGGTTTTAACAATCCCACATCAGCAAGGCTCCATCAGCCGTGAAACAAAAGGGACCTAGTGATTTATCCAGCAGAAGGAGGGGTGGTGGGCGGGAGAGAGAAGGCAGCGAGGAATTATCCGGAAAGGTCATCCTCAATTTCTGTCCAGAAATGATCTTTTCCCACTATGTAATAAACATTTATCTGATCCCTTTATTGGCTTTATTAGATCTGACAGTTTAGTTAAGCCATTTCCAGCCGCGGCCGCGGGTCGTGACAGTTAACGTTGCGCAAAAAGTTCCATTGCCTAGGTTTGTATTCACTGGGCTGAGGGGGGCAAGGACAGTAGGTCTGGGCCTGGCATTATTACCACTGTGAAACGACGGCTCTGCAGACCTGCTCATGCACATTTAGATGCCCATAAATATCCCTCCAGCACATGGCAGAGCATCCAGACACCGGAGCAGACTGGGTGTTGTGTTTAAGGGTCTGAATATTAGCTGGATGTGACTATTGTAAAAGCTGCACTTATGTAAGAGGTAACACCTCAGGACGAAGGATTTTAAAAGTGATTTAAGCCTAGTGTCATTTTAAACATGGCGTCAAATGTGAATCATAAGGGAGCTGCAACATTCATATGTGAGTTTTTAAAGCAAACAGAGCTTTAAGATGCCAAATTAACTCCAAAATAAAACAATAAATCCTCAGAGAACAGATGATATTTAGATGTGTTTAATCTGCATTTGGATCTGGATCAAAATACCTGAGGTGACAGACAAGTACAGGATATGTTTGCCAGATTAATTCTCTTATTCGAGTGCAGCTGTTTGTTTTTCATTGTGTCTTAAACTATTCACTGCACCACCTCTGTAGTAATGTTTACAGTGTGATTGAGCCACTTTAAAGTCCTTTAACACAGCATGTTTAACCTCCTGTGTAAAAGAATACAAATAAAGACAAACACCATCTTTAGAAGTGATGCTCTGTTGTGCTGGATGTAGCTAAAATGTCACAGCCTGTAATCAGCCAGAAAGGGAGAGACGGTGTCTGACTGCACAGGAAGTAATGAAAGTAACCTGCCATCTAGTGATTAGCAGGTTACAAATCCTTTACAAACGCAGATAAACGCCGCTTTAAGACGCTCTGCTGTCCTTCTGTAATGACAGCCAATCCTGCAGTTGACGCGTGCATCAGTATGCGACGATAATGGTGCGGTCGCAGAAGCAGTTGGGGTTGTAAACAACGTCTGTCATTCAGTTTAATAGACTTGGGGGCATTGTAATGGCTTTGTACCGCTTTCACATTCACTGCACCAAATGTGTAGAGTAAAGTGCCGGAAGATCATTTTACCTTGAAAATAGATTAAATAAACCTTTCATCTCTTTCATAGCTCTATCTTCAAGGACACCTCCCCCCTCCCCCCACCCCTCTCTCCTCACTGAACCTGCAGAATACATTCTGTCTCTATTTCAATCATTTGTGCAGGCAAATGACAAAAGCTCTTTGAAATGAATTCTTATTTGTCTATTTGAATGTTGTTGTATTTACTCAGCTGTCAGAGAGTGAAATACAGTCCATCTCCGCCACATTACCGCCCCCCCACTTGACTGATAAGAACTCCACATACAGTATTTTCCAATCCTCTCCCAAATAATGACCAGCCTGTGAGTCCATGTTCCTAATATTTGAGAAAGTGCCTCTTATTAGTGAGATTTATGAGGCTTCCTCTTCGCCACTCTTGTGGTGGACCAGCCACCTCAGAATTAGTCATTGGCATCCCAAGGTTAATTAGGTTGATCATGTCTTTAAATAGCAGGATCATCATTGCTCTTCTCTTTCGCCTGGCTCTCTGCTCCCCCTGGTTCCCTCTGCCGGAGCGCAGCAAGACTGCTCATCGGCTGGGCTCCCATTCAGGAGCTGTCAGGTTTTTGTTTTTTTTTTCTCCTCCTTTCTCTCTCTCCTTTTTCTTTTTTACCAAATCCTGGCTCCCAATGTGGGGCAGGCGGGCTAAGTTAGCGCGAAAGTGAAGTTGTCACTCAGAGACAGAGGAGGTGCGGTGCAGTGTGGGCCGGAGGAGCTAACGGTTTGCCTGCGCCTCGCCTCCAATCCAGACCATCTGTGGCCCCAGCTGGAGTGCCAGCGATGGTCTGGCACTTGTACCGCGCCATATTTACAGATCTAAACACAAATGGCTACTGCCTGATTGTTTCACGATTCATTAGTCAGACAAGCTCGGCTCTCGCGCCAGCCCAGCTGTTACAGAGTAAACCTTTGTCACTTAATAGGGCTGCTTATTGCCTCCCCATCAAACGTATTGATCTGTGGCCTCCTCCTTTAAGGTGAGGTGACTGGGAGCTCGGGGACAGACGGGAGGAGGAGACGGTGACACGCCGGGGTTAAGAGGACGTACAGAGGGTTTATTAAAACACGATCCACCCGGAGAGATGTGGACAACAACAACAACAACAAAAAATCAACAATTGATTTTAAGCAGCTTTTTCATGTCACATGGCGGTGTGTGTTTCTGAAGCAGCAGGAAGCAGATTTAACTTTCCACTGATTCTGCTGTTTTTTCTCATGATTTTGCTTCTGTAAAATCAACTCTTGGTGTTCAAGAAGAACCAATTTCTACTAGATTTGGCTTCAAAAGTTAAAATAAATAGATAAATAAAATATGCTGACCTCTGTCAGGAGTGGCCAGTGATGTTGTAGCAGACAGGAAGTGGAATTTTAAAGGAATTACATTTTATATTGCTCTGAGTTACTGTTATATTCACAAGTCACAAGCAAATATACAAGTAGATGTGAATATACAGTTTGTTTAAGCTACGTTTGCTGCATTTAGTGATTGTAACTGTCTTTTATGTAAAGTTAACTCAGTACATTGTTCAAAATAGTCAAAAGTACGTGGGCAACACGTCCTAGAAAACTTTTGTAGATTGGTTTTGGACTGTTTTCCATGGTTTTGGCTTCTGGAGTCTTCTTAACACCACAGCACACAATGATATTGAGTGCTTCCAACCTTATGGCAGGTAGTCTGGGGAAGGCGCTCCCTTGTTTCTACCTGTAACATCAACTATGAGCAAGGTGTTGGACGTCACTGATGCTCTTGTGGTTGAGATGCAGTCATGTAAGGTTGTAATGTTTCAGTGTCCAAATACTTTAGTGTATTTATGCCTGTATCTAGACTGTAAAAAATGCTCTTTGTCACACACTCTAACCCTGCACAAACTCTTCTTTCTGATGTGACAGTCAGGTAATAGTCGAGGCTATATCGCTGACGTGAGGTTGAGCCCAGAGAGTAGCCAAAGCTCAAGGCCCTGCAGTGTCTGATATAAAAAGAAAAGCAGCCTCAGCAGTGTGTGTGTCGCCGCAAAAATAAAACCTGTCCTCAAACTTACGGAGCCATTCCTTAGAAGACAAAGAGAGGGGGAAAAAAAACAAAAAAGTCAATCCACAGGTCAAGCGTTATACGCTGGTTACTGGAGGGAGGGTGTATTGATTTCACATTAAGAGCAGTGGGACGGTCTCAGCACTATCAAAGTAATTCACTGATCTGGACCTCAAAGACAAGCTCAGCTATTGGCTTTCTGCCATTGTCCATCCCGCTCAGTAGAATCTATGAACATCAGCCGAGCGTGCGGCGTATGGCGGCCTAAACGGCAACATTGATCCGAAAGCATTTTTGTGTTAATTTGTCACAGCTGATCACAAGGGGGAGAAGAAATGAGACTAGTTAAAGGTGGAGGTGGGCGGGGGGGTCAGGTGGAGGGAGATAACAATGGTGCAGGGAGGGAATTCCCAGTGGAATGACGAGGACTGGATTTAACCAGCACCGTGACATTTGTATTGACTTGCTGTCGTCTCTGCTGCAACGTACACATACAGTGTCTCTACAGTTAATAAGACACGTGTACGCTAGAATAAGCATTACACGTCTCAGAACTTTAAATACCTGATTTAATTAACATGTTATTAGCTAATTAGCACGTGTTGATTAATGCTCTATTAATTCTCCTCAGATCCAATTGAATCCTCAGTGGCTATATTGGACATTAAAGTGGCAAACGGTGTAATTAGTAGCCTGGGCTCTGGCGGCTTTGCAGCTGTGCAGAAGTTAAGATGATTTACAAATCATTGTGAATTTTTAATGAACTTATTACACTGGGCATTTTATCTGCATGCATTTGGGTGTTTTTGGGTCTTCATATGTATGTGCACATGCTTCTTTTTTTTTTTTTAGCAGTAGTGGAAGAAGTTATGTAAGTAACAATAGCGATACCACACTGTAAAAGTACTCTGTTACAAGTAAAAGTACTCGAGTGTTGGTAACAAAATGTACTTAAAGTGTCAAAAATAAAAGTGGTCATTGTGCAGAATCATCTTTCTGAGCTTTACATTATAATATTAGTGGATTATTAACATGTAGGCATGAGGAAGAGCTCATATGATTTATTTACAAACAATATATTTATGTAGTAATTCATCATATTTTATTAATGAATTTTAATATGCAGAGTCACTAGGAAAAAGTACTGTATTTGGGTAGATGTACTGAGTTACATTACATTGCTTGGTATCCTAAATGTGTATGTGTATTAAATGTGTGTCAGTTATAAGACTAGGTGTCTATGCAAATGTGGGTTTCCATATGTGCAGGTGTTGCTATGTGGCTATATGTGTGTGTGTGTTTTTCTGTGTGTGTGTGTGTGTGTGTGTTGCTTTTCTGCACACACACACACACACACACAGACAGCTCAGGCTTTGTACAGCTGCCGACCCTCAGAGAGGCGTGCTGGGGGCAGCGTGAGCCTCCAGTGCATCTATCATCACACTGACAGGGCTGCCGTCCCCACACACTGTTCAAAGTGAGATCTTCAGTATGGCTGCTTAGCAAATAATTGATGGGGTGCTTCCCGGTTTTTTAAGGAGAGGAGCGGTTAGACGGCAGGCCGGCGACGAGCACTTTTAATGTGACGCGTGAATCACTCTTTCATGACCCATAAAGCCATCTGGAATAACAAAGCACCCGGCTCCCGTTTGGGTCTTTATTCAGAGTTTCAGAGAGTTACCGGTGGAGTTGCTCTTTTTTGTTTAAAGCAATGATGCCTGGCTGTGACTCAAATTCTTTTGGCATCTTGTTATCGGAGTTAAGTCTAGGAGAAGGCATGTTTCAGCCTGTCTGTCTGTTGCAGCCAAATATCTATGAATACAGTAAATTTCTACAGGTGGAAAATATCTGAAAGCTGAATTTCACTGGACAAGCAGCTGTTCCTAACTTCTATAGTATGTTTCAGTTCTAATGGGAAAGACTGGGACCTACAAGTCTTCCTGGTTAACTGCTGTTGTCATTGCATTTCTGTGCTTGTTGATCATAAAGATAAAACAGTGCCTACACAAGCTTTGCCAGTGTACTTCAGGACAGTCTTCCTAACTACTTCCAAGAGGACAGATGGGAGTCCTAACTGGATGTCATTAGTCCAAAATGAGATTAAAAAACCTTAAGGGAGCTATTTGTAAGTTTTGCTATCGCCACATAGCCAACATTAGCATTATTGGTCTTTGCATACCAGTCTAGAAGAAATATTACAACTTCAGGATCAAACTTCATTCCTTTACTCACCAGGAGCTGTCTCCAGCAGTGGAAAACAATGCCAGTGTTTTGCTTCCAGTTCTATCACTTCTTTTCTTCTACTGAAGTTAGCATGCTAAACAGCTAGCCCCAGCCCATCTCGCCACTTTCCGATTTCGTCCCACTGTAGTGTCCAGACTGTTCAGAGGGAGTATTCTAATCTCTTGTGTTGTAAACGCAATGATGGCTGAAGCTCTTGTAAAGCAACTGTGACCACCACCTGCACCTGGCAGGAAACTACATTTAGCGGCAGAGAAAACTTACAAATAAAGGTCTTCTCACAGAATGCATAATGCAAACATGGAATGCGAAAGATGCAAGATACTTGCCTGTAAATATACATTCTTCATTCTTTGTGAAAGTAGTCGTAACAGAAACAACAACTTGGAAAAATAAACTGACATGCAAACAAACAGAGTTACAAGTGAAGTAGCTATTACTTTCTTTGCCTGTAGGTGGCAGCATTATGGGTCTAAATTGCTTCTGCCATTAATTTTGACTTCCTGTCGCAGGTGTAGGTTTACAGGTGTAGAAATGATGCAACAGCAGCTGAACAGCTCCCCCATGTGGAGAGTTTTAACACCACTAAATGTGAGTGAGTCTGTAACAATCAGTTTCCTCATCTGGAAAAGTTTTTTTTATTGATTAAACATAAGGTGCAGTTTGGTTTTAAAACAAGATTATGTATCTTTTGTTGAAATGGTCTCACTGCCGCAACAAGTGACATTTAGAGGATAATGTTAAATGCTAGTATTTGATGGAAGAGTGGTACAAATAGAGACAAATAGAGTCATAAAGTCGGAAAATCTACACAGAAATTATACATTAGCTAACATTAGACAACGCTAGCCGCCAAAACCTAATGATCATACCAGAACAAGTAAATCTACTGAACTGAGCTAGAGTATGTTTTATGGATCATTAATTTAACTTCAAGAAGAAGAATGTCCTATTTCTTACTCTAAAAATGACATAGTCTCACTTTAAATGTTGGTGAATTGTACGTCCAGCTGCCCAGTCCATCAGCCTCATACGACTTTAAATTATTCACTGGTAAGAAAATAGATCTTAACTTGTCACAAGTTGCAACATGCAGACCCAAAAAAGTTCTTTGTGTTCCCTTCCAGAAAAAACAAAATCCTCTTGGCCAGACATCTGTATTGACAGAACATAGTGAACAGTGAAGTGTGATGCCTTCAACGTCTGCGTGCTGTCTTTCCACTTCCTGTTATTGTCCAGCATGTTTGAATGGCGTCTGGAGCCCACTGCACCTTCCCAGCAGATGGACTGCAAATATGGCCTCTGATTTATCTGGCCACTGATTAACTGTGAGAAAACAACACTCCACCAAATGTGTATGTGTATGTGTGGTGGTGGCGGCGGTGGTGGTGGGGAGGACGCTAATATATTCATGAAAATGTATTCATAAAAAATGATAATTGTGATCGAAACCCCTCCGTGGCTCAGAGGATGAGTCAATAAAAAAGCAGGCGAAATTGACAGGCGCCTGTTATATGGACAGCACTTGCAATAACAGATGGGGGGGCAGAGGGATGGACTGTGCACGGGCGCCTGATTGATCACACCAAAGTGGGTGAGTGTTAAAATGTTACGCAACAAGGTTTTATTTCCTACCATTGCACTGCCTCATCATACATGGTTCAGTCTATGGTGAGAGGACTGTTTTGTTAAATCTATTTTCAGATCACTGCACCTCAGATCTTAACACTCGCCTGTTATCTTCTGCTTCCAAGTCATTTAGGGTTAATCTGAGGTAATTCCACTCGGTATCAGTGGCAGCACCAGCTCGAAATGGAAATATGGACGTATATAAACTGACACAGGTTCATACTTTGAGATGAGTTTGCAGTCTCTTTCCTCCACAAAGTTTTTTTTTTACTTGTCAGACTTCAGCTCCCTGGTTGTGTGAGCGTTTAGCGGCGAGTTGGACAAGACTCAGACATAGATGAATGTCAGCCATTATCGCGGGCGGCCATTTGTGCTGGTATTTGACTCACTAATGATCGTCTTCCAGGCGGGGTTCATCAGCTTCACCGCAGACACACACACACACACACACACACACACACACACTTTCAGAGTCAGATTCAAATTCGGGGCTAATTTGTCCCTCTAGTTTATCATTTCACCATAACAATCAGCTCGTCCACAAATGCACACCCTCCCCCGTTTGCCTTTTAAAGCGCTCGGTCAGTGCATGTGCTTTATGTGTTTTGTGAAGGGAGTTTGGCCTCTGGTTTTTGCAGCATTGTGGGGAATCATATCAGGCCTGGTGGACTCCTGGCCTGGTCCGTGCCAGGCCCACCTGGACCCAGCACCTGCTTCTGTCACTGGACATGGCAGGGTGAAAAGTGCCGGGAGGAGGGTAGTTGTTTATTTGTGCGAGCTGCAGGAATAAATCACCGACAACTGAGGCAGCACCGGGAGAATAAAACTGTCTTATTAAGCAATACCACAAACTTTTAGTAGGTCGGAGGCAAAGCTGCTGTGGAGCCAAAAAAACAAAAACAAATTCTTGGTATGAAGCTCGGAGCCAAATAATAAAGTTTTTCAGAGAACAACTGAACTTATTGACCAGCAATTGTCAAAAAAGGAACAGTAGATGTGAAATATTGAGAAAAAAAATGTTTTTACTTCTGTGTTTAAGGTTATGCTAGCAACAGCAGGTGGAAAAGACCGTGATTCCAGATGAAATAAGGTTAGAAGACCTTTGTCGTCATGGTAGCAATAAAAAACAATGCTATCTACTCAAAATCGAGTGTTTTGTCAACCCATCCATCCACTCCAACCTCCTCCTCCTCCTCGCAGACTTTGTTGCTCTAAATACGTCATCACCTGACTTCCTCTGTTGCTCCCGTTGTAATTACTACAACCACTAGAGGTCGCCAAAACAAAAAAATGTATTAAGGGTTGTAATGCAGGATCTAAAGTGTTAGCAAACAGCTGCCCATTCAAATGGAACAACATTAGCATTTATTTGGAGCTGTATTTCTGGCCACCTGGTGAATGTAAGTTAAATGTCCTCTCTCTTTTTACGCTAAAAACATGAGGTGTGTAATATATTGACTTTGAACTGACTGCAGCATTTCTCAGCTCCCAAACTCTCAGTGTTTAATATTTGAAGTACAGCGTCCCGCAGGTGCTTAGCCCATTTCTTAGCCGACACTGATTCAGAAACTTGTTTTGTTTGGTAGTTAGGTCAGGTCAAAAGAAAGTCCCAAATTTGTGTCAGTGGAAATTCTGCAAACATATGATTCCCTCTTACTTTAAACAAACCTGAGGGAACAAGTGATGTTGTCCAATCAGATGCAGATGTTCCAGTGACGGTGAACACCTGTCTACTGTGAGGGAATCTGGGTCACACCACCATTTGACCAAATGTGTGAAATGTGTGTGGTTATGATGCTGTATTTAGATTTTAAGCCAATCCCTAAGTCATAAGGAGTGGGTTTCTTGTTAAATTTAGCCTCTGTTTGTGTTTTTTGGGTCCTGCCCCCCGAGGTCTAACTCAACCAAACCCGATATCCAGCTTCTCTCTCATGCTTTTAACCATTTTATATTAAAAACAAATAAAGCAGCTGATCACAGTAAAGTCTCTCAAATCCAAGCTGTTCTATAATAAAGGCAATAAGAGTAGCTGTAACATTGCATTCATACTGAACCACTACATCAGACACATGTGTGGTGTGAGGGGAGTGTGTGGACCACAGAGAGAGAGAGAGTTGGCAGTGTGGCCTGAGCCCTTCAGTAAGGTCAGCTCGCTCGCCCCACTCCAAAATATCCCTGTGAGAGAGGGAAGGGAAGTACATTATACCTAATGATGCCTCGCCAAGAGTTGCTGAGTGTTGGGCATCAGGCGAGAGAGTGGGGGGAGATATATGGCCGAGACCCAGGAAGTGAGAGAGGGGGGAGGAGAGAGGGTTGGTGGACCTGACTGTGAAGACTATAGAAGTCAGTGTCTGTAAATCTGAATATGGGTCTTTTAAAAACTGTGAGAGCCATATTATGATTGAATATATATTAGAGAACATCTATTTTTTGATCGTTTTTGCTTTTAAGCAGCAAAGTTCATCCAGGACCTTTGGGAATAATATATTTAACCAAATGATTTAAGCTCAAAGGTCCAACTGTGAGCTCTCAGAGCCTTCAACCACCTCTCATTGATCTGGCTCAGGTGTGATCACGAGTGAGTTTTTTCTGTCTCTTTCAGACGACCTCACACGGACTCATGGGGGATTTGACTGAGGTGTTCGATGCAGCAACCCAGGAGTCACCATTTCACAGGTAGGTCTAACCATTGATGTGATAATGACGGACACAGCCTCGGTTTTATCCCAGAATTTGAATTTCGTCAAATAGTATGTTAGACCAGAATGGCATCCTGAAACTGAAAGGTATTCATTTACCAAAATCAACGATAATAATTTATTTTTCAGCTGTGCACACTTCCATTCTCACACCTGTTATTTTGAGTGCATTAGTGCGTTCACACTGAAAATATAAATACCTGGATGAAGATAACTTCTCACCCTCAACGGTAGAGGAAAAGTAAAGGAAAACAACATGACAATGAAATGTCTGTCAGCTGCGAGCTAAGCTAACAGCTCCACAACACTGCTAGCAAGGCCTGTTGAGGAAGAGGGGAACGAATCCGGTGCTACAGCTACGAAACAGCAACAGCTCTCTTTTAGCTTGGCTAAAGCTGTCACTCTGGTGGTAACACAGATGTACTCTAAAGAGTTACTTTTCCCGGTAGGTAACTAACGTGACAAGTTACTCTTTGGATATCAGTACACACACAAGGGGCATGAACAAGAACGTAAAACATGTTGAATTCATTATTTCTGGTGAGGGCACAACCGCCATGTTTAGGGTTAAAATGGTCAAGAATCCAGTCTCTCCAGTCTTAACTTATTTTATGTTTTTAGCTCCTGATGGATGTCATAATCCCTACAGCCACTAGAGGGAGAAATTTTTAGGAATTTGCCGATAAGACCGATGCTGCCATTTGTCCTGGGAGTACAGTCTCACAGCTGACTGAGAGCAGCTCAGCCACACTCCAACACAATGGAGATACATGAACAAATATGAATATTTAATATTTAAGTGTTGATATTAATTATTCATCTAACCGGCACTTTGCAAATGGATTAAATTAATTATGTTGATAGAATTGGACTAGATTTGGAGGTTAATATAATAATGTTTGTATTATATTTGCTGTAATGGATTCAGAGCCATCTCCTATTAATTGGATTGATGACAGTTCGAAACCGCCAGGGTCATTTGTGCATCATCAAGGCTTTACATTAGTCAAGTTGGATGAAGTGGGTGCGTGACTTAAGAGGAGATGCCAGATAGAGTCTCCTTCCTCTGTAATCCAAAGTAGAAGACGGTGAATGAAAGGACAGAGGTTTAAAAACATACAGCGACAGGCGTAGAACAAATTCTCCTTCATATGTCTGCTGTTAATACCATAGATTATTTTAATATCATCTCTCAACATTGCAGAGTTAAACCAAATTGGTTTTATAGCCCAGTACTTTCATATATCTCAACAAACTGTACGATTCCTTGAAACTTTGTTGTTATAAGTGAAGCCAAATAAAACTAAACTTTACCTGATTTATGTTGGTTTTGGTGCCATAAAGATCCCGTATGAAATATGTCAACAGACAGTTTTTGTTACTCGTATTAACTGGCACTTTTTAAGCCTCTGTGCCAGTGACAGCTGTGGCTGAAGGAATTATGTTTTCAGGTTGTTTGTCCGTCCGTCTCATTCTCATGAACGTGATGTCTCAGTAACATCTCGGGGGAATTCCTTCAGATTTGGTACAAGCATTCACCCGGACTTAAGGATGAACATTTTAGATGTTGGTGACAAAAGGTCGAAGATTAAGGTCACTGTGACCTTACAAAATGTGATACCTCAAATCTTGAAGGGAATTCCTTTGCATTTTGCATAAGCGTTCACTTGGTCTCAGATATTAACTGATTAGATTTTGGTGATCAAATTTGTCAGATTTGTATTTATTAGATATTTTGCTCATAATAATTTAGCCAAACATCACTGTTATAACTTTAACATTTGAGGTCTTTTTTTATATTATTCCAAATGTGTTGATGCTTTTAAGCCTTCTTTTGTTCATCTTTATTTTGCACTCACAGCACTGTAGACTTGAATTAATAGATTTGTTTGCTGACAAATGACACTGCCTCCTATCTCTAAAATAATGATGGTTCTACTGTGACTACAGGTTCATAAAAACCTTTAGATTTTTCATTTCCATCGAAATATTTGTGAAGGTTTTTGTTTTTTGTAAATACATTTTCAAACAAATCCCAGACATGTGACCGAGAGTTGGTGTTTGGAGGTTTCCCCCACCCTGACATGATGATATAAATCTACAGGAAACCATAAATCTTTTCCAATACTTGCCACTAAATTGGGCAAATTTGAAAATGTAGAATATCAGCAGAAAGTACCAGCGATCATCAGCTTCAATCCAAAGACATCAGCGCTTAAAAACCCTCATCAGTCAAACTCTAGTTTCAAGTGGTCCTGTCCCTCCTTCCAGCCCTGCGCCAACACACTTCCTCGCCTTTAAAATCATATTACATTTGCCGAGGCCTGCGTATAAATTTTCCCCGCGTCTCATCAGGGTCCCCCCGCTCAGTATGGCCTCTCCTCTGACTGATATTGGCTCATCATACTTAATCTAGAGTGAAATTTCCTAGTCTGTGCTAAATGACTTGCAGCCTTCACAAGAGAGGAGATATTTATTTTTCTCAGGGCTAATGACCTGTCCCCCGGACCCACCCACTGATGGTTATTTACTAGGGCCCAGATGCTTGGGCTCAAAATGAGTGGTAATGTCAGCGGGCGCCATCCTTCATCGGGCCGCCCCTGATTGAATCCGAGTGATCCCATTGACATTGACTCTGTGACTTTTAAGGCCATTACCTTCCACCGCCCACGATGATCACCTCATCATCGCTTCCGAGCTGACAGCTGATTAGCAACAAATTACTGACAGGAGAAGGCTCTGACACCGGGTGCAAGAGGTTGGAGGGTGTATATGTGTGTGTGTGTGTGTGTGTGTGTGTGTGTGTAGAGAAAGAGAGGTGGAGGAGGGGAGGGGGTTGCCAAGGAGTCAGGGGCCTCCTCCTCCTCCTCCTCCTCCACACACACACAGAGTTAGACACCCTGAATGCACTCAAAGTAATAGCCGTGTCTATGATGCAGCGGTGCCCTCACCGCTAAGCTCATGGTAATGTAATAAGAGTGGAGGGAAAACGCCGGGGCTCATATGGTTAGCCTTCCTGCAACGAGGACACAAGCAGCTGCTCCTCATTGGTGGAGAGGGAGTGCACTTCATTTCTGTGGCTCTCTGTTTGGGCCTGAAGTGGTCGATCGATAAAGACATACTGCAGAAAGTGAAGGTAGAAAACTAGTCCTCTTTAAAGTTTTAAAAGTAGATTAGTGAGAGTTCTGTCTTTACTCAACTTTACAGATGTGAAATTAGGGTTTTTTAAGTCTTTGTGATGGTGTTCCTCATGGAACCTTCTGAGGTTCCCTGTGGTTTCAGTTCAAAGATCACCTAATTCCTCAAACCTCACATTTTAAGGTACAACAAGCAGGTTTATTACATTATATAAGATGATATTCAAGCATCTTTAGCTACAAAAATCAGAACTGCCCATGAACCAAAGTTGCATATTTGTCTTGTACTTGTTTTGACTATTTTGTAACTGTGTCTACCCAGCGAAGAAAAAAACAAAAATAGGTTAAAAACGTTAGTGCAAAGTGTATTACATAAGGGAAAAAAGAACTACAAACTACAAACTACATAAAAAATCATGATAAACTCACATCACAAGTAAAAAAAAAATGGTGGTGTTTGTATTATTAGCAATTTTCTTACTTTAGTTTCTTGAGTCTCTTTAACAACGTTATCAATAAATATGTTTATCTGTAAAACTCAAGGTGCAGCAAGTAGACGAATCATAAAAGTCAGCAAACCATCTTAATGAACAACAGTATCTTACCTCCTCACAGCAGGTCTCCAATCTGAAAAACTGTCTTGATCTAAATGTCATGACAACTATTAATATATTTTTTAAAAATAAAGTTTATGTTAACGAACAACCTGTCGTGTCTGGACTGCTGTTTCATCTTCCAGCGACACTGTTCTGACTTAATGCCTTCAAGGATCCTCCAAAAGGGCTCCAGCCGGTCACAGACATCCACTTCCTCCTGAGGCACAAACAAATCTCCCTCGCCTCCTGGAGGAGCATCTGTCTGGGCCTCCAGCCCTCGAGGACCAGACAAGATGGCGGCAGATGAGCAGGGAGATGCTCCATTTGCTGCCAACAGGATCCATTTTTAATGCTTGGGGGCAATTTAAAGCCCCCTTTTAATTACACATAGGTCCCAGTGTACCAGGAGTCATGGATGGAGGGAATGGGGGAGTATTTGAGGGTTCATTGGCCTCGTAGGTGCTTTGGTTCTGGGCTCGGTAAACCGGCTGACCTCGGTGCTGTGAGTTCTTTAAAAAAGTTAAAAGTCCCAGAAGTGCCGGGGAGGAGAGGATGAAATGGTCTCCACTCGTGTCTCTCGGGGACTGAACTGGATGGAAAAGCACTTTTCCTGCAGTTACAGAGGCAGAACATCTCACGTACGTCCCAGCGGTGGATCACCATGACGAGTCAGGGCAGGAGATGCTAAGAGATACTGACGCAGGCGGTTCCTCACCTCGCAGGTGCTCACCTGAAGGGTCACACAGGAGACAACTGAGGACTGGTGGCATGTCCACTGAAGGCGCTAAAACCACGCCCACTCTGTGCAGCGCAGTGACAGTTAGCATCCTGTTAGCTCCCTGCTAGCACCGCGACCTGAATAATGGATACTAACAGCCTTGGAGTTGTACAGACGTTCATGTTCGAGCCACCAGAGCCAGAGTCAAACGGCCTGTCGTCTGTGAATTAACGTCGTCTCCAATGAAAGTTTGTAAAACTAGACAAAATCTGTTGGTGGCGCTCCTCAGCTTTCCGTCCGTGTGGCTCTTCACTAAACTAATCCACCTCCTCTTGATGCCTTTGAAAATTTAAATAAGGTGACGACCAAGCTCTTCTGCATCCAGAGAAGATGCATTTGACGGCATAGCTAGCTAGCAAAACCTGTAACAACCAGCAGTCGAGCGGAAAAAGCACTGATGCTAACGCAGTGCTAATATTTACGGTCACAGTGTTAGGGGCGAGAATGAAACTGATGGAAAACTGTTAAACGGTCTAACTCCACAACGCAGTCATACAGAGTTTCCACTCTTTACACGTGTTTTCAGGAACTATTTTCTAACATAAATAATGTGTTTAGAGACAAATCTCTGAATTTGCTTTACACAGACTTTAAAATCTGAAACTTTATTTTATTAGACAGCTGTACAGACATTCCAAGTGCTTTCACCTTTGTTTTTCCTTTCAAATAATTTGTTTACAACCTGTTTAATCATCTGTTTATTGACATTTGTGAGTGCAGTGTCTGTTCAGCAGGATTATGCTTGATGCCATACATCATCCTCTGTATTACAGAGTCTCTCTGTTTGTCTGCTCCCTCCCCTCAGCCTGCTGTAGCTGAACTATGGCCGCTGTGATGCATCATGGTCACTGTTTGATCAGCCAGAGGAGGTGGTGGGGTGGGGGGCCGCAGGCTGGGGTCAGACGGGGGGCTTACACCCGGTCTTCTCAGTCTCTGGCCTCTGAGAACATCAGGGCGTTTAAGACAGTGATGAAGCCTTCCCTCTGGTGGATTGGGTCACATTGGCGTGTCTGTCACTTAGCCCTGGCTGACTCTGCCCTCTCTATCTCCCTCTCTGTCTGCCTGTCAGGATGGCAGATGACAGCGGGGGCCACCGGGGAACCGCCGGCTTCCCGGTGAAGCTCCATTTGCTGCCCTCCGTGGAGAATCCCCCCCCCACCACCACCACCGGCTGTATTTCAACACCGTCGCACTGCTGTCACGGCAAAGACGCCGGCAACAAGGCGAGGCCTCTCCCATAAAACATCAAAAGCGTCGGCTGCAATGAAAACACAAGCGAGGGGGGGCCTTGTCAGTCTTTACAGCCCTTCTTCTAAGCGACTGTAGCCCACTGTCGCTGCGCACACAGCTTCCACGCTATTCATGCATTTTTCATGCTGCGCAGTCGGTGATCCAAAATGTGCCATCTATTCTGCAGCTGATGTGTCCAAAAGTCTGAGTTACTGTATAATGCCGCACATGATGGAGCTGTGTGTGAAAAGTTTTATAATATGGAAATATGTTAAGAGCCTCTGTGATGAAGAGACGTTATGGGGCTCACATTTGAAACCTATTTTTACTAATTGACATGTTTATCAAGATTTAGTTGCTGAGCTTTTCCTGGTTTATAACGTTTAATCATTTAAGCATTGTTTTTAGGGTTTAGCTGTGTTGCAGCAGAAACCAGCACGGGTGTGATACCGGGCACTGTCAGATGGTTCAGTCTGAGTTTGGAACAGTTCAAGCTAATTTATTTCATATTTACATTGAAGAAACTGTGGCAAATAACTTTGTTTTTTAACAGATTTGTTGAAAATGTGCATTTCCTTCCTTTTAAATCATTTACAAAACCCTGAGATACAAACAAAACATCGACCTTCTATAAAAACCTTGCTCTGTAGGACTTCAGAAACTTAAAGTCACAGTGTTTTACCACCTCAGCTAGTCTCAGAGAGGTGACTGGGTCGGATGTACAGAGTCTGTGGCTTCAGTCGTGTTTTGTCTCCACAGTCAACACTGATTTCTCTTTCTCTTAGAAAATCCTTATTATATTTACGACAAAAACACTCATTTATAACAGAAAGCTTTTGTTGAAATGTGGCATTTGAAGGACGTGGGCGTCGATGAAAGCTGCTTTATGGAAAATGTAGGATCAGGGTTTTAGAGTTTGACCCACATGAAGGAAAAGTCCGGATGTTTTCAGCTTCTTGTCTCTTGTGGAAGAACAAAACTAAATCAGTGGAGCTCCCTTTTAAGCAGCATGTATTCATCACACTGTTTTTACATAAGAACAGTTTTTAGATTGTGTTTTCATCATTTTTGATTCTGAATTTTCAGCTTTATTCTGCACCTCTGTAGAGGAAAATATCATTTCTATTCCACTAAATGTAACTGTAGTTACTAGTTACTTTTGCAGACCGAGTATTTCACATGCCAAACCTGCAGCTTTCCAGGTTTGTGTGTCTTCATCTCGAGTTTCAGGACTTGTTGATTTTTGAGTATAGAGACCTTCAAACACACACATGGTTGTAGCTCTCACCATCACTAAGTTAAGTGTTAATCCTCACATCTGTACTGTGATTTTAATCAGTGTTCAAACAGGATGTTGGGTCAGTACACAACCCAGTGGTGGCTCTGTTGTGAGGACCATCCAAAACTGTGAAGGTCTACAAGTCAACCTGGTTCTCACAGAGATAGAAGTACAGGAACACACACACACACACACACCACCCCCACAGAGATGAATCCTGTATGCATTATGTCCAGACTGACACGTCAAGAGGCCCTAGATTAACTGTCCCCCCTCCTCCAGACTTCCTTTTATCCCCTTCGTTCCAGGGGCCACGCTCATTTACATAAACAGATAATCCTTGATAAAAATTTCCATTAGACAAAGGTGAAATGGATCAATTTCTGCTGCCAAGATAAATCTCACGTTTTACACCGACAGGGTCATTACACAAGCCACATTTCAGGAATAATGTATTTAAAAAGTCCGCCGATAGCGGCCATTTCCCGCTTTCCAATTACCTTTAAGAAAAGCTTATTCTGTGGACAATAAAGCACATTACGGCACAATATGATACAGTCCATAAAGATCAGCGTGTTTGATGAGAGGTTAGCGAAAGCTCAGCATATTTCGGGGGGGATGTCACAACCCCGTGGTTATCGCTGACACCTCGCTGTGCTCGCCATGCAAATGTCCTATTACGCCCAGTCCAAATAGATTAAGAGGCCTGTTCAGAAATAAACAGTTTTTTTCCTGTTTTTTTTTTTTTCTCTTCTTCTTCTTCTTCTCTGCAGTGAAGGTGGGAAGAGAGAAAGATGGGGAGGGGGAGAATGAGATGGTTGTGGAGGAGGTGAGGTGGATTGACAGGATGGCGAGGTGATGCCACCGGTCCGGGGCAGGGAGGGAACGGAAAAACTCATTAGTTTGCTTCCACCCCAATTCGCCGCTCTGCCTTTGACCTTGAGACATCCACTCCCCTCCCATGCCCTGCCCACTCCCCCCACCACCACCCACTCACCCCCTGTCTCTTATTTTAGGTGAGGCACAGTGCAGGGTTTGGATGGCGGGGTGGACAGCTGGTTTTATCCACAGTACAGAATATTTAGCATCGTCTCCATTCTCTGTTTCCTGAACTAGAACACCACTAAAAACACTTCAAACAAGTTCATCTGTGTTTGAAACGAGCTGAAACATTGAGTTTGAAGCTCCATCGATGATCAGAAACAAACCCTCAGCTGTCATGGATGATGTACCTGCTCTGCCACCTGTTATCACATGACCAATGACCCAGGTCACATGACAACAACTGGTGACAGCTGAGCAGACTTGGTGTTTTGATAGAGGCTGGAGGGTGAGGAGTTTGAAGGACGTGGGCGTCGATGAAAGCTGCTTTATGGAAAATGTAGGATCAGGGTTTTAGAGTTTGACCCACATGAAGGAAAAGTCCGGATGTTTTCAGCTTCTTGTCTCTTGTATTCATCACACTCTACTCCATTCATTTTTAATGTGTCATATTTACACTGTGGTGTTTCTGCTTTATTCACAGGTTTTTTCTCTAATCTTTCTGAGCAACAAAAACTGTGTGAAACACACATTAACCTGCAGTGTATAGAATTAATATGGCTGCTATAGATACAGATATATTTAAAAAGTGCTGAGTCTTTATGTGCACTGTATCAGAAGATTAAAATCCTGTCGGTGTCTTTAAGACATGAGCCTGAACCTAAATGAAGTTAATTTACTGAAGCACTGTTTTTACATAAGAACAGTTTTTAGATTCTTTCTTTTTTTTTTTTGGTGTTTTCATCATTTTTGATTCTGAATTTTCAGCTTTATTCTGCACCTCTGTAGAGGAAAATATCATTTCTATTCCACTAAATGTAACTGTAGTTACTAGTTACTTTGTAGATTGAATACTCAGTGCATCCATCATGTTTAACAGTAACTGCTTTGTCCTTTTCTCAGTAAAATTTAACTTTAGCTTCTAATTTTACGTGTTCATATTCAGTTGAAGTCAACACAAACAAAAGTGCAAGAGTGAATTTATTTTCCTTTTTGACGTCACTGTCAGTTTCTGTTGTTCAGTGATAGTTTACATCTGGAATAAAGAACCAAATCAAAGTCAGATAAAACCACAGATTTGGAAATGATCATTCTGTATTTGTGTCTGAGGCAGATCTTACGTGACCTCTCCTGGGGGTGACAGGTTGAGGACTAACCACCCCCACCTCTCTCTCTGTGTGTTTCTCTCTTATAGAGACAGGAAAAACCCTGTAATTTTCCCTGCGTGGCAGCATGTGCTGTGGACTCGCAGGGTCGAGATGCCTGCAGAGATGTGGGAGGAAACAAAAGAAATCATCAGCAGAGAGATCTCCTCTGTCCCACCCCCTCCCGTAACGCCAGGAGACATGAAACCTATTATCTTGATGGGATCAGGCAGCATCCATCTTAATACTGGACTGCATATGATGACAACCATGACCCTCAGAGCAACATGCCACCAGCTTGAGAGCTTCCTGGCAGCAGGTTCGGAGCAAATGGGGGAAAATCTTTTTTTTTTTTTTTCTTTTTTTTTAACCCCCACTTACAAATTCAGCTCGACTTGTGTCTCAATTTAGTTTAATCCAACTGTGAATTATTTATCAAACAGGATCTATCTGCTTGTGTGTCTGTCCATCCACGCATCCATTTTTTATCGTCCGTGGGCCCCAGTCCTGTCATTTCCTTAATCATAACTTCAATTATTACCCCGGTCTAATGCGCTAACTTTTAATAAATCATACCGGTTGAAACAGCCCCCAGTTGGTGTGTTATTTATTATTGGCCTGATGCAGGAGCCAGTTTTGGGGGTCTAGTACACTTAAGCTCATGCAGGGAGTTGATATCTCTATGGATGACCCAGACAGAGATACCATAGCGCCACCTACTGTCCTCAGAAGGAAGCAGCGGCATCGTTTTCCCTCCTCAGTCTCGTCGCTTTTAATTCATTGCTCTGCAGCTGTGAGTCTTTTGTTGCAGACACACAGTGAAACAGCAAGTAACAACAACTGTGAGTCACTAAGCTGCTTATACAGACATTTATTCTGGCTGAGATGGATACTGTTGGTGTGGGTTTTAGTGTCATTTTATTACATTTTAAAGCTAAAAAAGGAAGAAAATGAGTCAAATTAAAAACACAAAATAGATGGAAACCATGTGGCTGAGGGGTTTTAACATGCTGATTATATACATGTAAAATCTCTGTTTTAAGTCTGGCTGCATTGATTATTTATCACTCACCTTTTTCTGTCATCTCTCTACTGTTTTTTTTTTTTAAGAAAATACCAAATAGTATAAAGAACAATTATAAAAAATGTTTAGAAATTAAAAGAAATAGAAAATGATTCATGCATTTGTTCATCCCCTCCAAATTCTAACTAAAAAACTCCATAAAAAGGAAGAAAAATAACAATTTCAAATAAAATCAAGTTTTTAAAATTACAAATGCTTGTATGACACATTTTGTTTTCAATTATTTTATTTTTTTTTAATGATTTTGCATGTTTTCAATCAGAGGAGGCGAATAACTGAATCAAACGAGCAGAATTAAGCTGAAATATAAATTTTAATGATGATAATATTTATCATTTCATCCACATACTGTACAGTCAGTGTCTCCTCCTCGCTGACAGACACATTAGATCCATCAGTTAAATGTTTTATCTGAAGCAGCTCGTGTTCGGCCGCCGTCTGCTGCTCTGCACTGCAGGTACAGAGTGACCTCTACAGGGCGCACAGTGAACTGCAGCCTGGTGTCTGTCACACAGGCATCAGGAATGATTTCAAACAGCAGCTCAAGCTCATTCATTTTTATTTTTTAGTCACTGAAGCAACAAAAACACAAGAGGAGGAGTTAATGTTCAGAAAATATCTTGTGTATTTAACGACTTTAAGATGAAGTGTCGCTGAGTGAGAGTCTGTTAAGTTGAACAAGTTTCTCTCTTTACTTTCAAGTGATCCATCAGTTTTCTTTTTATTTCCAAGTTGGATTTATGCAGCAGTTAGTGTGATAGATTTCACTGAAGAGGCTGGTGTTTATTACTCACACTCAGAGTTACATTCTGATATTCATCAGTAATAATCCACATTAATTCTCTCCTCAGCAGACGTGTGTATATAAGAGACATCACAGATTACTGCAGTGTTTCACATGAATATTCTTTTATCGTTCGACTGAAAAGCTGAAGAATGAAACTCAGGTGCTGATGTGTTGACACAGAACATGTTTCTGTGAGATTGGCTCATTGTTGAATTTAACAAAGAGGCCAGGTGTGTTGATTTTTGACTCCTGTGCTACATGCTAACAAGCTCAGCATGTTCTGTTTACTGACATGAATCACACAAATTACATCTTGTAGCTTCTATAAAACCTAAATATTAATGAGTATCTTAAATATATTTACACAGATTTGGGCTTTATTTGGGTTATTACTGCAAAATTAGACTATGAAAATAACCTGTGATTTTAGAAATGAAAAGACCATGATCCCAAAGAACAGTTGAGTAGCAGCTGTAAATTTCTGTTAAATCTTCTCTTAATATCACTGTGTTTTTCTCACATTTTAGTTGTTGATTTAGCCTCTTAATTGAATGTTTGTATATTGTTTTTCTACCAGCAGTCGACTTAAATTCAAAGGCATCAGCCCAAACTCAGATTTAAGCACAATGAGTCTGAGAAAGAGGAAGAATCCTCTGCGATGTCATGCACCTGAAAAGATGTTAATCCTCAAAAAAAATATCTGAATTGTCCTGAGAAGTTACTGTGAGGTTGGTCCTATCTACTCTCATTAATCAGCAGGGACTTTCACACTTTCTGTGCATCTAAATATCGCTGCTCACAGTGAAGACACACACAACAGATAAGATACTTAAGATATTTACCCTTTATTTCACCTTTTAGGTCCGTCGAGGTCATGTGACTGCAGCTGAGCCGACTCCCTCCACTGATGAAGATGATGAAGATGCAGCTGAAGCTCTAAAAGTGATGGTAAGTGGACCTTGAATTGAGATTATACTCTTACTTAAGCTTTGTTAATTCACAAAGTCTCAATGAAATCATTGAGATCTCACTGACGGAGAGCTCTCACAGAATTCCTTCACAGGAATGAGTATCTCTAACTCAGGTTTGTGTTGTGGGTTGTTCCTGTACTGAGGTGCATGGTGCTGGACGTCATATATCCACTGAATAAATAACAATACGATAACAGATGATCAGATCATTATTGACTCATGTCTCTGTGTTACATCTCTAAATTAAGTTTTAAAAAGGACTTATTGGAGCAGAGAACACGAAAACCTCCTTTCCTGTTTCCAGCTGCAGATAAACGTCTCCTGACCTGAGGTGATGCCAAAAATTCAAACAAAAATCTTTCATTTTTCCACATCATGTCAGAGACCTGCTGCCACCGTATCTGAGCTGCAGCGTCATGTGGCCCCTGACCCAAAACAAGTTGTGTTTTAGGTGAGCTGTTATAAAAGGTGAAGAGGTAGACGAGTACAAGTAACAATCATAAAAAGCTTTTTTAATCTAAATCTCCTTTGTAAAAGTCGAGAAAAACAATCTGTGTCCCATGTACCTCTGCAGAAAGAGGATAACTGCGACAGCGCATATGCAGATCTGATCTACAGTCAGTTTTATAATAAAGGGCTTATTTTGCTATTGTTCTGGAAATAAAAAATAAAATAAAATACCCTGCACACATACTCTTTGTGTCAGAAAGCTTAAACAGTTTGTCTGAGTGATGAGGATGGGCTTATCATTTCTGATCCATTAAGGATTACCAGCAAGTTTCCAGCTGCAGAAAGTGCAACACGTCGCAGCAGTTGTTGCTGTCGGAGAGGGCATTAATCTCATTCCCAGCAGCTAAATGCCCTAAAACAACCACCCCACCCTCCTCCTTAATCCCTCCACTGTTGTCAAAATTGTTTTCGCTTTTCTTTGGAATCCTGGCAGGAATTACAAGACAGGGAACCAGATGTATTTTCTAAGACTAAAAAAAAAAAGTAAAAGGAAGCCGAGAGATTAAGACTAATGCCTTTCAATATTGTTATACAGCTGAAACTTTCTCAAAAAAAAAAAAAAAGTACAAGGAGACTAAGCAACAATGCCATTTCATTCCCAGAAAGAGCTCAGTGGCCCAGATGCTACGAGGATAGATTCAGACATTAATGCTGGAACATTTGTTGATGCAACATTTCACTTTACTTTTTCCGCTGCTCTACATATGGCCGAGCAGAAAAACACTAAATGTTTTGCATCGTCTTTGATGTTTCTTGCTCTAATAGCAGCTTGGTTTCTACTTTATTTAATTGTTTACTATTTGATTATTTATGTGGTCAATTCATTTTAAAAAACAAAGAGTGAATGCGTCAGGATTAGCTCAGCAGCTCATTTCCACCTATAGGTGAAATGCATTTATTCATGTTTTTTTCCACAAGTGTCTGACAACAGTGTGGACAGGATTCCTGCAGAGGTAGAGCTTTATATTAAAGAGTAAGATCCTTTTTGTTTAACCAGAAACATCATTATAAATCAGTACCAGACTCCATTGACAAAAACCAGAGTTTTACAGAGCAGAATACGGAGCTGCTGGAATACCACTGCCTCCATCTGTTAGTGTGTCTGTGTTATTGTTTAGAATATTTATTTATGTAAAGGATCTGAACACTTCTTCCACCACTGACAGTCACACAATGACACAATCAATCGAACTAACCGAGGCAGAGGTGTACCAGCAGCTCCTGTGTTCTGCTCAGTAAAAATACTGTTTTCATGGATGAAATTCATGATGGGGTTCCTCGGGCAGCGTAACTATGGTCCTTTATAGCTAAGAAACAAATAATGTTCCTCTCCATTAAGCACTGCTGTTATGATTTGAGACAGTGAAATGCTGTCATCTATAGCTCAGTTTTATCTTCGTCTTCTCACTGTGTCAGTATGAAAACAAATATCACATCACACTTGATTGTTGGTATTGATTCATGGTGAAGTTCCTCTGTGTGTAATGCAGGTTTTCTGTGGTTGGTTCTTTTCAGGAACATGTACCCAGAGTATTTTCACACTCCCTCCCTCTGTGGCAGTCTGACTTCACCCCCAGCTCTGTGGGAAGAGCACGGAGCTGTCCCCGGCACTTTGTGTCAAGGCCTAAAGCGTGGTCATCCTGAGACACCCAGACATCCTCGACGTGAGGAGAAGAGAACGGGAGAGGAAGAGAAACTCTGTGTGACACCGAGGGGGAAGAGAAGGAGGAGAGGGGGGAGGTTGGGGGGAGGAAAAGGCGAGGCCGAGCTGCATCCAAGTGTCAGTGTCCCAAAATAGTGGCAAGCAGCGACCAGGCTGAAGACACCAAACAAACAACAGCTCTCAGATCAAGTAAACATCGGCGAACACACAGGACACGACAAACTGTGAAGCCTCCCTCTGTCTTCCGGTCTCGTTAATCAGAGCAGTGGAGAAAGCAATCGGAGGGGACACCCGTCCTATTAGAGGAGGTTGCAGCCGTCTCTTCCCTCCTCTGACCGGGGTCCTCGCAAACACTTTGCCTTTGAAAAAAAAAAAAAAAAAAAACGTTGACAAGCTCCCTCTGTGCAGTGCTGTGTGGACACAGAGGACAGAGTCTCGTCTCCAGCAGATGTCTTGTGGCGCCGACTATAAATAAAGCCAATGAGACCAGCCGGCCGCTGACGAGCACAAGCCGCCGCGAGGCCGTGTTAGCTTTGCAAAGGGCCTGTCTAGTCTTGGCACGGCAGGCGAGCTAACATTTGGCGGGCCCTGCATCGAAGCCTGTGATGCCTGTGAGCTTTGTGTTCAGGGTTTGAGAAGAAAATAAAGATTTTAGCCCCTAGATTTGAGGTTTTATCAAAGTTGTTTTCCACACAGGGGGCAGGTGGGAGAGAAAATTGTGGAAGCGGAGGTGCATCATAAAATAAGCTCAGTAGAATGGTGCCTGAGGAAACACAAACATGGATGCAGTGGAAAACATGTCATGCATTGTTAATTTCATCTCTGCGCAGCAACATATAGTCAGTTTAGCATGTGTTTAACATCCGTGAGAAGAAGTATAACATCTAATGTATTTACCATAACATAATGTGCCATTAAACGCGGGGCAACAGTCGGAGAGGAGCGCGCTAGTGTAGCCTTGTGTTTCATTGATGACCCTGACAATCCCAAAGGACATTGGTAGCCCGGGGGCCTGTCTGTCTCTATTTAAACCAGTCTAACAGCGCCTTGTTTGGAAAGGAGAGACTTTCACTTGCCAAGACAGTGTAGGCAGCCTCAATTAAGATGTAATGCAGCGCCATTTTATTGCACATTTCATAGTAGGATGCATCCACAGTTAGCGCTTTATGGAGGAAAATATCCCAAGTCGGCCATAACATGGAACACTTACTGTATCTCTGCCATAATCATCACAAATGTGGTGCTTCGACACTGATAAAATGGCCGATACACAAATCACAGCCTGCTTTTATAAGAAACATTCAGGGTATAAGTAGGAGTGCTTTAATTTCATGTTCCATTACACGCCACCTAAGCGCACAATTACATCAAGGCACATTTCTCTGTGTTAAGTCTGACAGAAAAATGGAGGCCAGAAATCAAAGACAGGGATTCAGAGGAGGAAAAAAAAAAGGGCTGACGACAGATTGTCACAGTGAATCAGTGAGGAGTCAGGAAGAAGGTGGTGGGGGGGTGGGAGGAGAGGAGTCATTTTATGAAAAACCTCCGTCAGACTCCACAGAACACAGTGCATGTGAGAGGTGTGTCCTCTACCATGAATGTACCATCTTTCTCTAGATGAACAGCTGGAGTAACGGCTGTAAAAACTGCTGAAAATACATGAGATGTTGTACTAACAGGACACAGGAGGCACTGATTGTGTGTGATTTTGGTGCACAAACATTTAAAGATCACAAATTAACATGTTGTGTCTCACAGACCCAAGCTAGCTGTACACCCTGACCCCAGATCTGTGCTTAATGCAAAAATATTGAGGTGGTATCGATCTTCTCATCTAGGAAAGAAAGTGAACAGTGTTTTTCCCCAAATGATTCCTTTAAATACAGAGCCGGGTAAGGTCTTAAGATTTAGAGAAAAGTTCCCATCTTGGGTCTTTCTTCATACTTGTGACCATCATTCTTATCGCTAAGTGATAATATTGTAATCACCACATAAACTGACAGTGAGGTGACAGTGCTAAAAAGGTTAGCAAAACTTTTTCTGAAGAGAAAACATGGAATTGTCCTTTTTTCCTCTCTGTGTTGTTGTAAACTGTTTACAGATCAATGTTCTGGTTCAACTGAACTGACTGTGCTGCACGTTTGCACTATACTATGACATTTTTTGACCATTTTTGATGCCTTATTATACTATGATATTTTTTCATGGTTTTTGATGCCTTATTATACTATGACATTTTTTGACCATTTTTGATGCCATAGTTAACTATGACATTTTTTGATGATTTTTGACATCTTACTATACTATGACATTTTTTGACCATTTTTGATATCATAGTTAAGTATCACATTTTTTCATGGTTTTTGACACCTTACTATACTATGATGTTTTTTGACCATTTTTGACATTTTTCTATGATACTATGACCATTACATTTTTGATGCCTCACTATACATACAACACAACACAATGTTTTTTTCACTTTACTTACTGTAGTACACATCTTAATATACTATGCCATTTTTTTTATGTCTTACAACATTGTGACATTTTTACACCTCACCTCACCTCACACCTCTTGTGGGTTCCAATATATTACTGTGTACCTAGTTTTGTTTATACTGTTCATATTGTTTATAATTTTTACATGTTGTTATATATTGTCTTATTTTATATCTTGTCTTGTTTATATCATGCCTTTTTTTTTATTTTTGCTGTTGCAACACTGAATTTCCCTGCTGTGGTACAAATAAAGAATTATCTTATTTAAATATTTCTGAACACTGAATATTTTGTCTGTCTGTTTAGTATTATATGAAAATGAATTTTGTAGCCAGAGGCCACTTGCAGCCAGAGGTTGCAGCTTTTAGCCAGAGGCTAGGGTTATGGCTTTCAGTCAGAGGTTAGGGTTAGGGTTATGGCTTTTAGCCAAAAGCTAGGGTTAGGGTTACGGCTTTCAGCCAGAGGTTAGGGTTAGGGTTGGGACTTTTAGTTACCATTAGTCGGAGGCTAGGGTTAGGGTTACAACTTTTGGTCAGAGGCTAGGGTTAGGGTTATAACTTTTATTCAGAGGGTTAGGGTTAGGGTTACGGCTTTTATCCAGAGGCTAGGGTTAGTGTTACAACTTTTATTCAGAGGCTAGGGTTATGGCTTTCAGCCAGAGGTTAGGGTTAGGGTTGGGACTTTTAGTTACCATTAGTCGGAGGCTAGGGTTAGGGTTACAACTTTTGGTCAGAGGCTAGGGTTAGGGTTATAACTTTTATTCAGAGGGTTAGGGTTAGGGTTACGGCTTTTATCCAGAGGCTAGGGTTAGTGTTACAACTTTTATCCAGAGGCTAGGGTTATGGCTTTTGACCAGAGGTTAGGGTTAGGGTTACGACTTTTAGTCAGAGGCTAGGGTTATGACTTTTGGCCAGAGGCTAGGGTTAGGGTTATGGCTTTTATCCAGAGACTAGGGTTGCAGCTTTTGACCAGAGATTAGGGTTAGGGTTACGACTTTTAGTCAGAGGCTAGGGTTATGACTTTTGGCCAGAGGCTAGGGTTAGGGTTACGACTTTTAGTCAGAGGCTAGGGTTACGGCTTTTATCCAGAGGCTAGGGTTAGTGTTACAACTTTTATCCAGAGGCTAGGGTTATGGCTTTTGACCAGAGGTTAGGGTTAGGGTTACGACTTTTAGTCAGAGGCTAGGGTTATGACTTTTGGCCAGAGGCTAGGGTTAGGGTTATGGCTTTTATCCAGAGACTAGGGTTGCAGCTTTTGACCAGAGGTTAGGGTTAGGGTTATGACTTTTATCCAGGGACTAGGGTTACAGCTTTTGACCAGAGGTTAGGGTTAGGGTTACGACTTGTAGTCAGAGGCTAGGGTTACGACTTTTGGCCAGAGGCTAGGGTTAGGGTTACGACTTTTATTCAGAGGCTAGGGTTATGGCTTTTGACCAGAGGTTAGGGTTAGGGTTACGACTTTTAGTCAGAGGCTAGGGTTAGGGTTATGACTTTTATCCAGGGACTAGGGTTACAGCTTTTGACCAGAGGTTAGGGTTAGGGTTACGACTTGTAGTCAGAGGCTAGGGTTACGACTTTTGGCCAGAGGCTAGGGTTAGGGTTACGACTTTTATTCAGAGGCTAGGTTTAGTGTTACAACTTTTATCCAGAGGCTAGGGTTACGGCTTTTGACCAGAGGTTAGGGTTAGGGTTACGACTTTTATTCAGAGGCTAGGGTTAGGGTTACAACTTTTATCCAGAGGCTAGGGTTACGGCTTTTGACCAGAGGTTAGGGTTAGGGTTACGACTTTTATTCAGAGGCTAGGGTTAGGGTTAGGGTTAGGGTTAGGGTTACAACTTTTGGCCAGAGGCTAGGGTTAGGGTTACGACTTTTATTCAGAGGCTAGGGTTAGGGTTACAACTTGTAGCCAAAGGCTAGGGTTAGGGTTATGACTTTTATCCAGAGGCTAGGGTTAGGGTTACGACTTTTATTCAGAGGCTAGGGTTAGGGTTACAGCTTGTAGCCAAAGGCTAGGGTTAGGGTTAGGGTTATGGCTTTTGACCAGAGGTTAGGGTTAGGGTTATGACTTTTATCCAGAGGCTAGGGTTACGACTTTTATTCAGAGGCTAGGGTTAGGGTTACGACTTTTATTCAGAGGCTAGAGTTAGGGTTACAACTTGTAGCCAAAGGCTAGGGTTAGGGTTAGGGTTAGGGTTAGGGTTACGGCTTTTGACCAGAGGTTAGGGTTAGGGTTACGACTTTTAGTCAGAGGCTAGGGTAATGGCTTTTAGCCAGAGATTACTTGGAGTTTTTAGCTTCAATTTTATGTTTTAATTCAAGCTGCAAGTAGAGAATACTTTGCATTTCTCCATTACAAAATAATTTATGTGATATTTATTTGAAAATAGACACACTCAACTCAAAAGTTAAGTTACAAAACTTTATTGATTCTGTTCTAGACAATATTTAACAAACCACAGCAAATGACAAACATTTGAGCACTTGAGGACACATTTTTTTATTCTCTAACCCCACATTTAATGTAGTGATGAGCATAAGGATAAACTTAAAGACTTATACATCTCTAAACATCTTTAATAACATTTAACTACTTTCGTTGTCCTCTTCAGGTGATGCGATCTTCTCCTCCTGCAGAGATAGAACATGTTAATCACAGAAACTATCCACAGCTTTAAGTCCTGAAACTTTATTACAAATATGATTAAAGAAGAAAAAGAAACGTTAATTATCCCTCAAATGCATCAACTGCTCTTATTCTTGTTGCTTGTAATATTACAGATTTCCTCTTACATTTGAGAGACAGTATGACATTTTCTGACATTGACCACAAGATATACTGTGACATTTTTTGACCAATTTTTGACACCTTACTATACTATGAAATTTTTTGATGATTTTTGATGTCTTACTATACTATGACATTTTTTGACCATTTTTGATGCCTTACTATACTATGACATTTTTTGACCAATTTTTGACACCTTACTATACTATGAAATTTTTTGATGATTTTTGATGTCTTACTATACTATGACATTTTTTGACCATTTTTGATGCCTTACTATACTATGACATTTTTTGACCATTTTTGATGCCTTATTATACTATGATATTTTTTCATGGTTTTTGACACCTTACTATACTATGACATTTTTTGACCATTTTTGACACCTTACTATACTATGACATTTTTTGACCATTTTTGACACCTTACTATACTATGACATTTTTTGACCATTTTTGACGCCATACTATACTATGACATTTTTTGACCATTCTTGACGCCATACTATACTATGACATTTTTTGGCCATTTTTGACGCCTTACTATACTATGACATTTTTTGACCATTTTTGATGCCTTATTATACTATAATATTTTTTCATGGTTTTTGACACCTTACTATACTATGAATTTTTTGATGATTTTTGATGTCTTACTATACTATGACATTTTTTATTTTTGATGCTTACTATATAATTTTTTGACATTTTTGACCTTACTATACTATGAAATTTTTTGATGATTTTTGATGTCTTACTATACTATGACATTTTTTGACAATTTTTGATGCCTTACTATACT